>NC_045446.1:54084494-54089741 GCF_002776525.5 Piliocolobus tephrosceles | reverse complement strand
GGGGTCTGCAGCCCAGGAAGCTTGACCCAAGCTCCAAGGGCTCTGCCTGGCCTCTCCCCATCCTTAAACTCCCTTCTTCTTCTCTTAGTGGGGTGGGCAATACCTTCAGGGATCTATAGAACTAACAACTGGCCTGGTTCTGCAACTTTTAGAGATTCCCAGAAGGAGCTGCTCCACTGGACAGTAGATTGAGATTACCATGCAGATAACATAGGCAGGTGAACTTTGGCTGATGGAACACATGGTGGGTGGGCATGGAGATGAAGGACACTGTCATTTACTGAGCACCAACTGTGTTCCAGGTCCTCTGGGAGGTACTGCTGACTGCTGGAGGCTGTAGGAGGAAGAGCCAGAAAGCCCTGCACCTCCCATAATACTTGGTGTTCTTCCTGTCCTTCAGAAAGGGCTCGGAAAGGTCTAGAGCCAGACTGCTGCAGAACAGGCCTGAGCTGCCATCAGCCCAGCTCTGACAGACCCCCACTCCCCACCAGCCAACACACATACCTCTAGACTCCAGGACTGGGCTCCTTGAGATAGGCAAGGTGTCAGATTCATCCTAGGTACCCAAAAGATTCAGCAAAGAATGATCGTTGATTTATGTTTAAAGAACTAGGGACTTTGAGTCCCAGGATTGGTCAAGGTGACCACCATCTTGACTACTGTCTTTCTCTGCAATGAACAAGTTAGCCCACTCAGCTCTGGAACAGTTAGGGTAACCCCTACTGGTCACCTCAAGAAACCTCAAGTAGAGCATCCATAGAGTCATTCATTCTTTCACTGCCAACACTTTACACCTACTCTACCAGGCCTGTGCCAGGGGCTGGTGACACAAAGATGATAATCTTGGCTCTCAAGGAACAGAGTCCAGTGGTAGGAGACACTGGAGAACAGTATAATGGGGTAAATATTTTGAAAGTGAGAAGTTGCAGGACCCCAGAAAAGGGTTGCCTAACTATGGAAACTGGGATGGTGGGACACAATTTCTGCAAATATTTCACATTAGAAATGATGTTTGAGCTGAACCGTGAACACAAATGCTGAGTGGAATTTCTTGGAGCAGATTAGCTGGGTGTCTAGTGGGGAAGATAAGACAGGATGGGGAGAAGCCATACTGGACAGACTTCACCTGGCTCTTGGGAATGAGAACTATGGGGCCAGGGCATGCTGTCTGTGTCTTCCATGTCAAATTCTTACTATATGAATAAACTGAGCATCAGGTTCACCCAAAGGTAAGCTCTGTGATTAATTTCTATCATCTTTACTTGGATTTCAGCAGCAGTGGCATCAGTGGTGCTGAGTAAAGTATTTGGTAACAGGGGTTGAGGGTAGTAAAAGAGTAGCTACAAACCCTGATTCTACTAAAGGAAGTTGGCTACATCTCCTAGGAAACCTTTTTAAGTTACGTGTGATGTATGTACAGGTCCAGCCTGTCTTAACAGGTGTACGGTTTCTAAAACATGGGAGATGACTATTCCACTTTTCTTTTGTCTTAATCTACACAAAGTGTATTGTGCTCTGCCTGTTAAGAAGGATTTAGACAAATTGGGACATGTTTTGAAAACAGGAAGCAGAAGCTAGGAGAACAAGAATTTGTGTTTAAAGAACTAGAGAACTTTAGCCTGGAGAAGAGGAAGTGCTGGGAGAAATAAAAATCTCTTCTCAGATGTTTGGAAAGCATTCATGTGGTTCTACTGTCCCCAAAGAATAAATGTCATAACTAGTGACTGAAAGGTCAGATGACAGCAAGGGACAACCTTCTAGTGGTTGGAACCACCTGAGGATGAAACAGGCTGTTCTTTAAGGTAGTGAGCTCCCCATTCCTTGGAGGGTTCTGGTAAAGGCTGGGACAAGGGTCACAGGATTCCTAACCACTTCAGGGGCCTTTTCTAACTCTGAGAGTCCCCGAAATCCTGGACTCTTTTTAGCTACAACAAACTGAAAGACCTGACAATTCCATCCCAGGATTCTGGGATTATGGTCTGAAGTCTCATGAGACATATCTCATTTTCTAACCCTCCACTTTCTTTCCTCCACCTCCCTCTCTTCCAAAAAGAGCTTAAGTCTGTCTCTGTGACAGAAAGCAAAATAGAACAAATAAATTAAGTCAGATGTCAGCTGCCACAACATAAAAGTAGAGTGGATGCTGGCTGAGGCCCCACTCTTGACAAGATGGAACCCCAGGCTCCTCAGGGGGAGCCCCAGCAGCTCTGCCTGCCAGGGCCATTCCCACGCTGCTCCTGCCCTGTTTGCTGTCTCTCCCGTCCATTATTATAAACTCACTGCTTAAAATAGCAAGGTAAAAGCAGAGTCCCTCCCCCAGGGTGACATCTGGGTTCTGCTGGAGCTTGTGGGCACACGGACCTCACATCCATCACAGCAAAGTTTAGAATATAATCTCCAGGAAGTGGTGATCTAGAGCACCAGCCCATAAAAGGAAAAAATATTTAGCAATGTTTGGTCTCCAAGCTGTTCCTTCTTTAACCCATGTTCAGGGCCCTTCTTGCTGCCTCTGTGGTCTGGTTAAGAAAGGGTTAGGTGGGCCAGTGCCAAGAGCTAATCAGCTCTTACGACTCTACTCATTCTGCCCCCAGCTAATGCCTAAGTAGAACCTGGTCCATTTTACAGGCCTGTAAACTGAGGTGCAGAGACAGAAACAACTTGACTGGTTCAGCTACCCTTGTATCTGGTGCAAATTTTCCAAGAGACTCTGCTGGGATAACTATCCAATCATTTGTGCAACTGAAGAGGCTAGAAGTTCCTAAACCATATTTAAATATTGTATCTGCCCCTGCTCATGAAAGAAAACAAACTAATATGCTTTTGTTCATGCTTGCATTCTTCAGTTATTTCTAATTAGGCTAGTGAACATCAGACACTATGCTAGATGTATTTCAAGTGCTATTTTCTTTAACCCCCATGAGATAGGTTTTATTATTTCCATTTAATATATTAAGGATCTAGGGCTCAAAGAGGTTTCGCAAATTGCTCAAGATCACACAGCTAGTAAGTAGCTGGTGAAGGGTTATAATCCAGGCTAGTCTGACTCCTAGGCCCATCATCTTTCCTCTCTTCCACTCTGGTTTCTTTACCAGGCGTTCTGCTTGAGTGTGGCAGAAAAGCCTGCCTCCCAGGGGAGGGCTGGAGTGAGTACTCCCAGTGAGGCTAAAGATGGTGGGAGGCAGAGGGGAGGAAACAGGACCTACACTTCGGTTGTCGGGCCAGGGGTCTTATGAGGGCTAAAGAGTGGCCTACAGTTGAGCCTGCATGTCCTTTGGAAGGTGATAGCAGCAGGTGGAGGAAGGGGAGGTCAACCCTGCCTTGTAGGCTTCAAAGCCCTTACAGTATCCTAGAAAGTACAGAGCCATCATCAGGATGCAGGGTTCAGGAACAGAATTTACAGAGACTATCTCCTTCAGTGCTTTCAGCAACCCTGTGAGATGGGGAGAGTAAGTATTATTATTATTAACATTAAAATTAGACCCATGTTATAGATGAGGAAACAGAGGCCCAGAGCCTTGCCCAATGTCATCACTCGTGAATGGCAGTGCTGGGAATTCACCGAATCTGGGTCTGATGCTCCCCTTTCTTACAGGGCCAACACTATTCTCAGCAGGCAGCAGCAGTCTCTCATCATGGCCCCAAAGATGCCTTTCCCAGAGCCTTGTGACCTGCCTAGAAGAGACCAAACTCCTCTCTGAAACCACAATCTCTCAGGAGCATGGCCTGTAAGCTGAGCGGCTCTCAGATTCTCTCTGTGAATCTTTGAGCATTGAGGGAAGAGCTAAGAAGCCTTTTCGGGAAACGATGGGTTAACCTAGCCTCCACTGACCTTTCTGGAGTGACTCAGTATTCTCAGAAGGGAGTTTTTTTGTTCTTCCAGCTTTGAATTTTTGCTTTCATTTTAGCAGCACAAAGAATGTGAAAGAGATTAGGTTACTATTAATACCACGGGTCGATCTCTAGATGAACAACTGATGGGGGGAATTGTTTGGGGTGACTGCACATGGAGCTCTCTTAGCCCTTCTACAAATCCAGAGGGTGACGGAGGGGCCACTGGGAGCCCACTAGTCTTACCCATGCGCCCATTTTTACCAATGGGGAACCGAGGCCCAGAGAGGGGCAGGCACGTGACCAAGGCCACACCCACGGGTGAGGGGCAGAGTCAGAGGAGGCCCCAGAGCCCCCACACCCCAGCCCGGCTGCTTGCAGCAGCTTTCTGACTTTTCATTTTGACGGTTTTGCTCATAGTAAAGGGTAAGCCATTGTGTCTGTGCTGTGAAAGCAGGTGTCCTTCTTTCACCTGTGGCTCGTCATTGTCCTTACTCTCATGGTCACTCTCGCAGGAGAGAGGATGGTCCCCACAGGAGATCTGCTGAAAGTGCTGAGAGGTGCCTCTGGGGGTCCTCTGGGCCTGACCAACTGCAGAACTGGGTTCTGCACCTCCACACGTGAGCCGGAGGGGGAGCCCGCCTTGGGAAAGCCCCATCCTGCTTCCTAACCTTGGCCTGCTCACAGGGCTTTGTTGCTTTGCAGATTCTGTTCTAATCCTTTCTCTGCCTCTCACTTGCTGGATAAATCTCCCCTGGCCTCAGTTTCCTCATTTGAAAATGGAGGTAACAGCACCTACCTTTTAGGGTTGTTGTAAGGATTAAATCAGGAAATACATGCAAGGTGCTGGCACACAGAGTACACTCAGCGCCCTTGCCATTCTCCAAACAGGGCAACTGAGTTCTCTAAGCACAGCATCAACAAAACCAAGCCAAGGCTCAGAGAAACTCTGGTGTTCATCCTAGTTGGCTCAGAGCTCCCAGATTTGTCTCCTGCAAGTAAAAGAGACTCAGTCCTGGTCTTTGCTGTGGACAGTCCCAGGTCTGTGCTGTGCTCAGTCCCAGGTCTGTGCTGTGGTTGTCCCAGGTCTGTGCTGTGCTCAGTCCCAGGTCTGTGCTGTGGTTGTCCCAGGTCTGTGCTGTGCTCAGCCCCAGGTCCATGCTGTGCTCAGTCCCAGGTCTGTGCTGTGCTTGCCCCATGTCTGTGCTGTGGTTACCCCATGTCTGTGCTGTACCCAGTCCCAGGTCCATGCTGTGCTCAGTCCCAGGTCCATGCTCTTGTCAGTCCTAGGTCTGTGCTGTGGTTACCCCATGTCTGTGCTGTACCCAGTACCAGGTCTGTGCTGTGGTTGCCCCAAGTCTATGCTGTGCTCAGTCCCAGGTCTGTGCTGTGCTCAGTCCCAGGTCTGTGCTGTGGTTG
>NC_045446.1:54048640-54084484 GCF_002776525.5 Piliocolobus tephrosceles | reverse complement strand
GTGGTTGCCCCAGGTCTGTGCTGTGCTCAGTCCCAGGTCTGTGCTGTCGTTGCCCCAGGTCTGTGCTGTGCTCAGTCCCAGGTCTGTGCTGTGGTTGCCCCAGATCTGTGCTATGCTCAGTCCCAGGTTGGTCTGGTTTCAAAGCCACAGTTCTTTCCACTATCCCTGTACTCATGATGACTCCCCGAAAACAGAGGTTTTCATTCCACAGGTGAGACATGAGGCGTAGCGTGGACTCCCTCCTGGGAGAGGGTCAGCCACAGTGGCTGGCCACATAGGTATTTGTGCTGTGCTGAACAAGTGGGTAAGTGAGTGACCGAATGGGGGAGAGCCACCCCCAGTGTGTGGTAGAAGCCCCAGGATTCTCTCTTAAAAGTGGATCTAGATTGAAGGGAATTGTGGGGGAGCAGGAATGGTGAAGGGCAGAGATGCAGGGAGAAAGCCTCAGTGGCAACAGAAAAGGGAGGATGAGGAAGTGGAAGGCACTACCCCCATGACTGTGTCCCTAAACAAAGTTGAGCACCCCAACGCTCCTGGGGTTTGCACCTCTGTGGGAAACCTTCTCAGCGCCCGATATTCTCCAGCCCTGCTCTCCACTCCTGTGGAGCTTTGCTGGCTGGGGGTGCCCTGGGAAGGAGCCAGTACTTGCTCAGACCAATGACAGGAAATAAGCCCAAACATCTCCCCAGGTTTCCTTTCCGGCTTGTTCACTTCAGGAATTCTTTTTTTAAAAACAGGTCCACTTGAAAAAATTTTTTCTTCTTCAAAATATGTGCAATTGCTCAATCGGAGGCAGTTCAAACGTACCGAGAATAGCAGCAAAGTATCTGAGCCTCCCATTTAGTGCCTAGCAGATATAAATCTTGCCCAGTTCTGTTTGTTCCAGGCTGCTCAGCAGCCTCTTCCCTGAGTCACTCACTCCAGAGTGACATGAGTCATCATCCTGGGGTCAAGGACCACACGGCATTCCCGGGTCTGTGAGATCCCATAAAGGGCAAGGCACCGAGGGGTCTCCAGGAAGACATGGAGGATCAGGAACTGTCTCCTAGGCCCTAGGCTTGGCTCTGCCTCCCCACATGGGTGACTTTAGAGAGTCACTGAGCCTGAGAAGTAGGTGGATTTCTGGGACCTTCTAACTTGTACTTTGGAGGAATCTCTTTAGTGGTGCACAGGAGCCTGCTGGTTCCAGCTCATAAGAGTCTAATGTAATTTTGAAGAATTTTGTGAACTGGCGGTTAAACAAAGACATTATTAAAAAATAAATTATAAGAACTTACATTAAACAAAAAGGAGATACTCAAAATAACTGCTTTTTAATTATTTTACTACAGTTTACTATTATCTATGCTCTTAGGAAGATTTATTTCTATTGTCTCTGCATGGTAGAAACACTCTATAATGATTTGCTACTGCCCATCTCTTCTCAGTTCCATGATCAGTGAGGTGGAGTTAGTAGCTTGCCATTGGTCATAGGGGAGTATCTATACCATGGAAATCGGCAAATGCTACATACATATCAGGGCCTTTTCCCCCAGAGAGCTGGCTGTGAAACATTGCCAGCACACAACTGAGCCACTCAGCTCCAGGCTCCCTGATTCTTGCTCCTACCAGGGTGCAGAAGGAACACAGATGACTTTAATATCACCCCAAGATAGCATAGTTATGGAGATTTCATTGCCAATTGTCTTTGGACAACTTTTCCCAAGTGGACCATGGATCCCTTACACTCACCTTGTCCCTGACAGAGCTCATTGTTTCTTTCTCTCCCCAGCCCACTCCTCTTGTGCCCTAGAGAATGGCACTCAAGCTACAAACCCAGAAGTCACTGTAACTCCTTCATTTCTGTCACCTTCCACATTCAATTAGATGACTCTGAGTCCTGTCAATCCTAGTTCAGAAATGCCCTTCCTCCCATCCCTGCCACCCCTGCCCATGGCTCTGTGTGACCTGAGTCACTGCAACAGCCTCATGTGTCTCCTTACCTCTCTCCTGGTCCCTTCCAATGACCCTCCATAATGATACCGGAGCAGTCTGTTTGAAACATAAATTGGATCATCCTTCCCCTTCATAAACTCTTTGAGGATTCCCTTTTACCATGGGGCTAGTTCTGAGTCAAGCTTCTAGCCCCTCTCTCGGGGCTGATCCCCTCTTTCAGCCTTCATACACCTTATGCCCCAACCATAGTGGACCAAAAGCCAACCTCCAAACATGCCCTGCTTTTTTTTTTTACATCCTTTGCATACATCCTCCTCCTTATACTTGGACTGCCTTCTGTCCTCTTTCTATACCTTATGGGTTCCTACTTATCCTCCAAGACCCAATTCACATATCCCCTCCTTCCTAAACCCATTCCTCCTCTTCAGCTCAGGAAAAGTTACTCCCTTCCTATGTTAGTTTCCTACTGTGTCTGTACCAAATTTCCACACATTTGGTGACTTAAAACTGCACAACTTCATTATCTTACAATTCTTGAGGTCAGAAGTTCAAAATCCATCTCAGGAGGCTAAAGTCTAAGCATCGGCAGGGCTGTGCTTCTTCGGGAGGCTCTGGGGAGAATCCATTTCCTGCCATTTCCAGCTTTAGAGGCTGCCTACATTCCTTGGCTGGTGACCCCTTTTTCTCCATCCTCAAAGCTGGCAGAGTCGCTGGCATCTTTTCTCCCCTCTGATCTCTGCTTCTCCCTTCACATTTCCTTCTCCTCTGACTTTCACCGTCCTGCCTCCTTATAAGAACTCATAATTACATTGAACCCGCTCAGTTAATCCAGGGTAATCTCCATCTAAGTATCCTCAATTCAATCATGTCTGCAAAGGCCCTTTTGCCATTTAAGGTAACATCTTCATAGGTTCCTGGGTTAGGATGCAGACAGCTTGGGGAGGGGGTAGTATTCAGCCTACTGCCCTATCCTTCCAGGGTACTTTGCACAAAACTCAACCCAACTAGAATTTGAACACCTCAAGAGCAGGAACTCTGCCTTATTCATAGCTTTATGAATATTCTTATAAATATTAATATTTTTATGACCTGCCTCCAATACAGTGTCAAACACAGAGTAGCCATTCACTAAATGTTTATTGAATTAATAAATGAATTACACCATATTTCTAAAAAGAAGATAAGAAGGTTTTACATAGGCCAGGCGCAGTTGTCCATGCCTGTAATCCCAGCACTTTGGGAGACCAAGGCAGGTGGATCACTTGAGGTCAGGAGTTCAAGACCAGCCTGGCCAACACGGTGAAACCCCATCTCTACTAAAAATACAAAACTTAGCCATCATCTGGGTTGCTATATAAGCAGGTGGGTAGCCTTGCCTGCCCTCATTCTCATTGAACTTCCCCAGGTTAATGGCCAAGTTTTTCTCTCGATGTTGTACCTGGGTTTCATGTCTTCCTTGTCACACAGATGTGCAAATTTCCCCCATAGTATTCAACAACTAAAACCTCAGAAAAGGGCAGGGCCTCCTTCTCTGACACCTTCATGCTTCTATCCTACCACCTAGGAGTAATTTGCAAAGTGAGTTTTCGGATTAACTTATCAATGGCTCTTCTAGCTTTAACCTAAGCCCAACAGAAGGCCACAGAGCAGCCCCACTAGCCCTTCTGGCTTCGCTTGGAATGCTGACCAAAGCTTTTCCTCATACAGCTGGTTGTGTGTGTTCGAATGAGGCAGCACCCCCGTGTCTGCTGCCATGGTTCTCTGGAACCATCTCCTTCCTGACAGAGCAGAGCCAGGAGGCTTTGCAAGGTGGTCACTGTCTCTAAACCCAGACCTGGACTCATGGCTTGATTCCTGCTCCAGCAAAGGCACAGACTCTGGTATTAGGGGTCCTGGCAATCCAGCACCTGGGATTGCCCATTCCCATGAAGCAGACCTCTGGGAAATGTACCTTATTTCAGGGAGAAGGCAGGAGGCATTGCACCTGCCTGATGGGATCTCACTAGGCCTTGATGGCCTCGGCTCTTTCAGAAGCCAACACGTGGGCTGAATCGGAGCCAATGGCCTCTTCCTTGGATCTCCTGGCCTCTGAACCTGAAGATGCCCTTTTCTTAGGATGGGGGCAAGGATGGATAAAGGCAAGCTGGTGTTTTGTCCAGGCCCAGAGATCTGTCAAGGGCCATCTAGACCACCAGGAACCAGAAGCGGCACCCTATTGCCTTGGATTCTTTAGAAATTTTGTTCCAAATAAAAATAAAACTTCCTTGCCTTGGCAACACCACAGCCCAATAAGTAAATAAATAAGTGAAAAAAGAAAAGAAAATTAACATCCAGTTCCCAGTGTGGCTCTCTCATTCAGTTCCTCCTACTTCTCCTCCATCTCCCCTTCCCTTCCCAGTTTTGTTCTAGGAAGAGGTCATCAGGGTCTATTAGGAACATGTAGGAATACATATAGGAATATATGTAGGAACTGGTTTGGGAAAGTTAGAAGGAAAAGATGGCCTCCACGGTGCCTGCCTAAATCATTCAACCATTCTAGAAAAGCTTGTTGAATGCCTCCTATGTGTCAGGTACTGTGCTGGGCACTGGGGCTCTGGGGTGTGTCCTCCAAGCCCACCTCCTCCAGGAGGGCCTCCCAGACCTCTCCTGGAAGCTATATTCTCTCTGCTCTGTGACAGCACTGTGTGGCTATCCCAGTCTGCCAAGCAGTGGTTTCTGTATCTCATTTGCAAAGTCTGAGGCCAGATAACTTTCTTTTATGCTGGGAACATAACACAGGTACCGAGAAAGTTCTCAATACCTGGTGGATCTCTTCTTTTGAAAGCAAGGACTCTAGGAATCCAGCCTCACTTTTCACATGGCCTACTACACACCCAGCACAGGGTAGATATGCTAGCTCTCGAACCATCTCAGGTCTGTGAGAAAGGAATTATATCTCCATTTTACAGATAAGGAAACAGCCTTAGACAAGCAAAGTGACTCGCTCTAGGTCACATAGTCAGAAGGCAGAGTCAGGATTAAACACTGGGTCTCCTGTGCCCAAAATGGGATGTTTGGCTCTTCCTTGGAGAGAGCTTATTCCTATGCTTCTCTAATCCTAGCAAAGACAGAACAAGGGTATTAAGAGATATTTTTTGACAGGGCAGGGCTCTTGATCATTCCAGATCCCAGCCCTTCTTCAGGGCCAGCACAGCTGACAAGAACAACGCCAGCTGAAACGCAGCCCCTCTCTGAGGAACTGGAAGTCCTTCTCACGGCATCCCCTGGGGTAGATAGGAAGCAGCTGTGACTGTGATCATCTAAGACCAGGAGGAGAGAGTGTTCTTCCCTGCTGGGATGGAGCACCCCAGCTCAGGTCCCTGCCTCCTGTTCATCTCCACTCTGGGAATGCCAGTTCTCCAAAGCCATGAAATAGGCCCAATAACCTTGGACTGGGCTTCTGGGCAGAGTCTGGTGTAAAGCGTGCTACAGAAAGCTAAAACAGGATTGAGATGGGGGTTCAGAGACAGGGTCTTCTGGGAAGTGAAGAGCAGACTGCCGTGTTAACTGCCTGTGTAGGAATGAGTTCCTTCACCATTCAGGCCTCAGTCTCTCCATCTCTATAGTAAAGGCTGGGCTAACTTGCCAGCCTGATCCCTGCTTTCTGTCCCATGAGTTCAAGTCCATGTTGCCTATTGAAAGCAGTCACACAGGAGGAAGTTAGGGGCCTTCCTGGCATCCCAGGGCTGGAAGCAGCCATCACATCCCCCTGACCACAGTGATTGGCTGGAGGGTGAGCATGTGAGCTGACGAGAGCCAATGACACGCAAGAAGACTTTACTGGGCATCCTGGGAAAGCCATCCTTAACTGCAACCTTGAGTTCCAGAAGGTGAAAACAGAATCCCTCTTAAGATGATGAAGAAGAACTTGTCTAAGGATGAAATCAATGTGAGACAGAGCACAGCTAAGAGCCAGAAAGAAACTAGGTCCTGAGGCTTTCTTCTCAGGTCCTGATCAAGCCATGCCTGATATCCCCAGCCTTTTCTGTTTTGAGAACTAGTGAATACCCCTTTTTTCTTAAGTTGGCTTGTATGAGCTTTTCTAGCACTTGCAATAAAGAGTTCCAACTGGTGCAAACAGCCTATCCTTTATAATGCTGCCTGTGGGGTCTTTCTTGGCACCAAAGTCTTCTCTCACCTCTCTGCTCTGCTGCTTACCTGAGAATTTAAGCTGGGAACTCAGATCTAGAGCTGATGAGCTCACCCTAAGTTATTCCCTAACTTAGAATACCATGCCCTTTTCCTCAGAACCTGTTGCTCTTTCTGCATTCCCTGCTACCATTGATGGGCCCAGCAACTGGCCAGAAACCCCAGTCCAAACCACAGAACCTTCTCCCACCTCTCCAGGATGCCTGTCCCTACTTCTTCCTACTAATACACACACCTAAACTCTTAAGGCTCCAGAGGAGGGACTCGGTTTGACCAACCTCCATGTTCCTGCCTAGAAGATAGACTGGTACACACCAAGATATGTTTGTTGAGTCAAATTTCAACCTTCAAATGACTTTCAAACATCATTACTTCCTGGGGATGACCACTCCACCTACCTATCCCTCAGCTCAGAGTTGGATAGGCTCTCACTCTCAGTCCTCCCCAGAAGAGCAGACCCCAAGACCTGGACAATGATTGACTGTGTGAAAAGGCTCACAGCCCTCCGCTTGGAACCCCAGCGCCAGAGTTTAGGGTGGGGACTCCCATGCACAGGACAGGAAGGAAGCTCACACCTTGCCCGCTGAGGCCAGCAGCAGGGTGGGAGCAGCTGTGGATGTTGGCCAGGGTCTTTTTGTCACCAGTAGACTGAGCTGAACTGCAGGATGGTGGGTGTGTGCGCAAGAAGCTACATGATAAAGTAAAAGTGAGCAGTCCCTTGGTTATCCAGATCAATGCAACCAGCTGCATTTGCTGAGTCTTTAAGCCCAAGTTGAGAACAGGCTTTGGCGAACAGTGATATGCAATGGCAGGGGTGGGTAGAAACCGGGAGGGTAGAGCCTGGGAATGGCTCTCCCAACAGCAAGCTTTGGTGATTGGAGGCACATGTATTTCAAGGTCCTACATGCAACTGTCACTGCTTAATGATATGAGATTGGAAGTAACCATAGAGAATTTCTCCCCATGGGAGCCATTTTTCCACCATGGAGAGGTGGGGATGGTCTGGGAGTGATTCGGAGGCATTAGCAGGAGAGAAACTGATATTTATTGTACCAGGTGCTCTAACTGACTCTTAACATCCTTTATCTTATCCATTCCTTACAACAGCTCTGTGTGGTACAATTTTTCCCATCTTACAGGTGAGAAAATTGAAGCTCAGAAAGGTGAAGTAATTTGTTTCAGACATCACAATTACTAAGTAATGTAAACAGGGTTTGAGCTCAGGGTAGCCTGACTCCAAGGCTAGGGTTCTGCTCAGTGTACCATAATGAAGGCTTCTAGGCCAATGCAGAGCCAGGCGACAGCAGCAGCAACAACTTCAACCAAAAATGAAAGACTGACATAGGACCAGAAGAGGTTTTCCTGGCTAAGGCTTCACCAGTTTGTCATTGTGGAGAAGGTATCATCCCTAACAATCAGATTTACCTATGTTCTCTGTTAGCCTGCAGTTTGTTATATGTGCAATATCTCTGCTTAACTGGTAAATAGCATAGAGTTTATCCAAGGGGTTAAGCTGAGTCATTCTCATGAAGCATTTTCTTGTTTTTAGAAAAATCTGAGTAAAGAGAGATCTGAGGGCAGGTTAAGGCCAGGGTCTGCCGGGAGATGCCTCACCAGTTTTGCAGGAGCTGTTCTGGGCTGTGAGTGGGCAGGCAGGTGAGCAGACCCCCTTCCTGGCCCAGGTTCCACAGGGAGCATAGGCAGTGGAAATCACTGGGTTTTGGCAGGGTTTTCTTGGATCACACTAGCAACATTACCAAGGCCTGAGTGGAGCTCCTGCACCTTGGGGAACATTTTCCCAGGGTGGCCCCCAGGCTCCTTACGTCAGCCCAGGCACCCCTCTTTCCTGTGCCCACAGTTGGCATTTCCTAGTTATAAAATGATTTTTTCATTAATGCTATGATAGAATGTAGAGGAATGTAGATACTTTTAATATGACAACATACATGTATAGAACAGAAGTTTTTTTTGTTTTTTTTTTTTTTTTAAGCACCTAATTTGGAGTCACCCTGGATCCTAGAAGCCCCAAAGGCCTGGAACATTGTTCTCTTGGCCTTTCATCTCTTTTCCTCTGATCTTCTGGATCCCCTACACAGACCCTTCCTCTAGGGTTGGCAGAGTTTGGGAAAAGCAAAGGCCCTCTAGGGCCCTGGGCTGGAATGCTGGCTGGGGTATGGCTGGCAGGCTTTGTGGTTGGGACTGGTTGGGAGCAGCAGCTTTGCTGCTGCTCAGCCTGCAGGTCAGCACTGGAAGGCCCAAGTTGGGCAGGGGCCCCAGGACAGGAGGGAGGGAGCAGCTACTTAATGCTTTCCTGATATCCTCCTCCTGCCTCAGTTACCTCCCAATTTCCTACTCATCAAAATCTAGCCATCCTGCAGCCCTGTTCATTCTGCATGTCCAGATGAGAAAAGCTGATAACCAGAAAATCAACTCCTGGGGTGGGTGGAGGGTGGTTCTCCTATGAAGTAATCCATCTTCCACACAGCTGGAATTCTAAAACATAGCTGTGGTTGCAGGCCTCCCTCAAGTCAAACACTTCAGTGGCCCTCTCTGTGCTGACTCCCAAATCTGGCTGCTTACTAGAAGCATCTGGGGTGCTTGATAAAACGAAGATTCCTAGACCCTTCCCAGATCTACTGAATCAGAATATCTGGGAATAGGGCCCGGAAATCTGTATGGCTAAAAGCCCCTAAGGAGAATCTGATCCAAAGACCAGATCTGGAGAAACCCTGGTCCACAGATGAAGTCTGGGTTCCTGGGCACTCATGCAAAACTTTCTGCTCTGAGACTGCCAAACCTCTCTGTTTTTTTCTGCAGCCACTAGCACCAAGGGATCCTGCACCCCAGCCTCACCTAATGCTCAGTTTCCAGAATATTCCATGTGCTATCAAACTTCAGTGTCCCTCCCTCTGCCTAGAAGTCCATCCCCCCCATCTGTCTCCATGAAAGACCCTACTCACCCTTCAGGAGCCACCTCATGATCCTCACCAGATTAAACCCTCTGCCCCATTTCCTTTTAGCATTTTAAATTGTTTAGTTGGAAATATAGACTTTAACCTTCTATTTGCCACTTTCTAGCTCTATGACTTTGGCTCTTGAATTTCAATGTCCTCACAAACTATTATGAGAAATATTCAAATTTGAAAAGTATGTAAATATATGTAAATTTGATATACAGTGTCTAGTACAGGGTCTAGCACAAAATAACTAACCAAATGGTAACTTTTATTATTATTATTCCTATATTATGATGGCATTCCTCTATTACAGAGTTCAACAAACTATGGCCTTTGGGCCAAATCTGACCAACTAATGGTTTTTGTAGATAAAATTTTTTCAAAATACAGCCACAACCATTCATTTGTATATTGTCTATGGCTGTTTTCATGCTATGAGGGCAACTGAGTAGTTGAGGCAAACACTGTCTGACCTACAAAGCCGAAATATTTACTAGCTGCTTTTTTTTTTTTCAGAAAAGTTAGCCAACCCTGCTCTAACATAATTGCAATTATTTGTTTTTAGTTTGGTCTCCTCCATTTGACTGAGAGACACTCAAAGATCTTCATGGCAGACTCCTATTCATCCTTTAAAACTAAGTCTTTCTCATCTTTGTATCTCTAACATTTGGTATATAATTAGGGCTTGGTATATGTTAAATTAAAGTGAGTAATTTTTTAACCCAGTTTAAGTACACACATCTCCTGAAAGCCCTGGTGGGAAGATGGGGTAAGTGCAAGTGCCAGCAGACCTGGCTCTGAGCCTGCCTCCTTCCTGGCTTCAGGATCCCACAGTCTCACTGCCTCCCACCACCCAAAACCCAGCACTCTGTGCTTTGCAGCTGTAATATTTCTCCTGATAGAGAGGGGAGGAAGAACTCCTTCTAGGAAATTGGCTTTTCAAAGGTTAGTATATTCCCATTATCCAAGAGTATACAAATGGATGGTCTAATGGTCCCCATGGTCCTTACAGGGGGCAATTTGGTGGACCCATTTTTAATAAATGAACTAATGGATTGGTATTTTTTCTCTGGAGATTTGTGTTTTGTTTAGTTTTGACTACCCATGAATTTGCATTTCCTGACCAAAGCTCCTTTGGAGAAGAGAACTAGGATTTCCAAGCAGTGAGACCGTTTCTTTGTGAGCTGGTTATGAAACTACTCTGTGACCTTGGGCCAGTCACCCGCCTCTCTGGGCCTAGCTTTCAGCTTCTGTATAACAACTTTCAGACTTGACTCCCTGGAGTTCTAGCCAGAGGGATGAACCAACTCATGGTGAGTGAAAACAGTGGCCTGGCAACATGCAGCTTGATAGAGAGTCTTCCCTCTTCCATGCTGCAGTAACACATTTCCTGTCCTCCCCAGCAAATACAGCGACTCATTCCTACTGCCTTTTCTTGAGACTTAAAGAAGATGCTTTAGCCCTGAAGTAGATCTTCAGAAGATAAGAAAATGCCCTGGTGTGGAAAACTCTGTGCTGGATGAAATGGAAATACTCAGCTCTCCCTCGAGGCCAGATGAAAAGCACATGGATGAAAGCCAAAGTCCATCCCTTCCTTGAGCCTTTGGGAGCAGCAACCCACCCCCTCTTTCAGAAAGTAGTTCCCCCGCTTACCCTTCACCCTCCTTGCAGACACCCCCATGGGATAAAATACTGAGCCTGCAGGATCCTGGTTATCTGGGGGCAAATCGGTGTAACTGTGGATTGAACTGACTCTTATTGATTTCCCAGCAGGTGATTTATAACTGCCTGCTTCCTAAAAGGGCTTGTGGCCAGATGGCAATAAAAACACTCAGAGGCCAAGCGAGTTAAAAATAAATGCTGAAAAAGAGAGCAGAGGAAAGAGGGAGATAGATAGCTCCACTAGCTGAGGTGGGATGACTGCTCAGTCTGGATGACAGGGATGGGAATCTTGCTTTTCAGTTCCTACTCACATAACAAATTGAGATCAGCAGCATCTTGTTTTTGGCTATTGCAAGAATTGCAGAGCAAGGAGTAGCTGCATCTTGAGCTTCCAAAACTAACCCTTAGCCCAACAGAGAACAAAATTAGAGTGAGATATTGCATTTTAGAACTTTATAAAGCTCACTTCATAGAGGGACTCCTCATACAACTATGTCACCATACTGTTCACACAACAGGATCTGGAAGTATTTTAAAGCCGGCAGTGTAAATCAAAATTCTAGGTGTTATGTGCATGTCTGAGTCTAATGGCTGGTCATCCACCCTCCCTGACGTGGCTTTAGAGTAGTCCTTAACTGAAAGGAGTTCTAGGATCATGCCAAACCATGCACAAGGATCCTTTAGCTCAGTGGAAATAGGCAGTGCTTTCTCATTCTGGCCATAGGTCACTGTTATTTGGTGGTCATGGAGAATGGGTTATTTAACAAATTCTGTCTTCACTAGTTGCAACTAACCAGAAATCAGATCTCTCAAAGGAAAACCAAGAAGGCTACTGTTATGGGCTTAATTGTGCCCCCCAATCCTCCTCCTAGTTCTTATGTCAAAATCCTAACCCCCAATACATAATAATGTGACTGTATTTGGAGACTGGGCCTTTAAATAGGGGATTAAGTTTAAATGAGGCCATTAGAATAGACTCTAATCCAATCTGACTGGTGTCCTTATAAGAAGAGGAAATTGGGATGCAGAGGCACCAAGGATGTGCCTATACAGAAGAAAGACCATATGAGGACACAGAGAGAAGGTGGCCATCTATAAGCAAGGAGGGAGGCCACAGAAGAAACCAGGCCTGCTGATACCTTGACCTGGGACTTCCTAGAACTGTTAGAAAATAAATTTCCATTGCTTAAGCCACCTGGCTTGTGATATTTTAATACAGTAGCCCTGACAAACTAATATAGCTATTGATAGAATCTCTCAGCCATATCAGATTTAAATTCAAGTCTGTTGCAAACACTTAGTCTTTGAAGTTGCGATCAATACATTTTGGAGAATAATTGCTTTAGTATTTTTCCAGGCCAACCACAAAACTCCTTTCAGAACCTTTCTAATAAAATAAAAATTTTCTAGACTAGGTCCCAATAATTCTACCTTTGAAGAAGTAAAATTATCTCTATTTGCAGGTGATATGATCTTATATATACAAAATCCTGAGTAATCCACTAAAAAACTATTAGGACTAATAAATGAGGTCAGCAAGGCTACAGGATATATGATTGATATAGTACAATTAATTATATTTCTATACACTAGCAATGACCATTCAAAAAATGAAATTAATAAAGCAATTCCATTCAAAATAGCATCAAAAGCATAAATACTTAGGAATACACCCAACGGCTGGCCGGGTATGGTAGCTCACACCTGTAATACCAGCACTTTCGGAGGCCAAGGTGGGTGGATCACCTGAGGCCAGGAGTTTGAGACCAGCTTGGCCATCATGGCAAAACCTCATCTAAACAAATACAAAAATTAGCAGGGCAATGATGGCGCACACCTGTAGTCCCAGCTACTCTGGAGGCTGAGGCAAGAGAATCGCTTGAACCCAGGAGGTGGAGGTTTCAGTGAGCCAGGATCACACCACTGCACTCCAGCCTGGGTGACAGGGTGAGACTCTGTCTTCAAAACAACAACAACGACAATAACAACAAACAAACAACAACAACAAAAACCAGAAATATACTTAACAAAATAAATGCAAAACTTTTACTCTGAGATATGAAATATTTTTGAAAGAAATTAAAGCCCTAAATTGTTGGAATGCCATCTCATTCCAATTTCATATGGAAGCACAAGGAAGCAACAATAATCAAAACAATCTTTAAAAAGAAGAAAAAATTGAATTATCTACACATCGCAATTTCAAAACTTACTATAAAACTATCGTAATATAGTATGATACTCTACACTATACAAGAAGAGACATACACATCATATACATCAATGGAACAGACTTGAGAGTTCATGAATAAGCCCTTACATTTATGGTTAATTGATTTCAACAAGGATGCGGAGACAATTCAATGGAGAAAGAATAGTCTTTTCAACAAATGGTTCTGGAACAACTGGATAACCACATGTAAAAGAGTAAAGTTGGACCTCTTCCTATACCATACACAAAAATTAACTCAAAACATCTAAATGGGAGAGATATAACTATAGAATTCTTAGATGAAAGCATGTGAGTAAATCTTGGTGTCCTTGGGTTAGACAATGCCTTCTTAGATACAACACCATAAGTGCAGGCAACAAAAGAAAAAGTAAATAAATTGGACTTCATCACAATAAAAAACTTCTGTATTGAAAGTGATGCTATCAAAAAAGTAAAAAGACAACCCACAGAATTGAAAAAGATTTGCAAATAGCATATCTAATAAAGGACTGGTATCCAGAATAAAGAACTCTTATTACACAATAATAAAAAGATAAGTAATACAATTTTAAAATAGGCAAAATATTTGAATACACATATCCCCAAAGAACATATGCAAATGGCCAATAAGCACATGAACAGATGTTCCACATCATCAACCATCAGGGAAATACAAATCAAAACAGTAATGAGATACCACTTTACACCCATTAG
The DNA here is from genome assembly GCF_002776525.5 of Piliocolobus tephrosceles. Taxonomy (NCBI): domain Eukaryota; kingdom Metazoa; phylum Chordata; class Mammalia; order Primates; family Cercopithecidae; genus Piliocolobus; species Piliocolobus tephrosceles. The sequence goes on along the minus strand of NC_045446.1, from coordinate 54,070,816 downwards.
GGTGGCTAAAATAAAAAAGACAAGTAACAGCAAGTGTCGACTAGGATGTGAAGAAACCAGAACCCTTATATATTGCTGGTAGAAATGTAAAATGGCATAATCACCTTGGAAAATAGCTTAGCAGTACCTCAAAAGGTTAAACATAGGATTACCGCATGATCTACCAATTCTCCTAGATATGTACCCAAGAGAAATGAAAATGCATATCCACATAAAAACACGTACACAATGTTCATAGTAGCACTATGTATAATAGCCAAAACATGGAAACAAACTAAATGTCCATAAAGTAATTAATGGATGAATAAAATGTGGTATATTCATACAATAGAATCTATTCAGTCAAAAAAAGGAACGAAGAGCCAGACTCGGTGGCTCATGCTTGTAATCCCAGCACTTTAGGAGGCTGAGGTGGGCAAATCACTTGAGGTCAGGAGTTTGAGATCAGCCTGGCCAACATGGTAAAACCCCATCTCTACTAAAAATACAAAAATTAGCTGGGCTTGGTGCTGCGCGCCTGTAATTCCAGCTACTCAGGAGGCTGAGGCACAAGAATTGCTTTAACCCAGGAGGCGAAGGTTGCAGTGAGCTGAGATCATGCCACTTGCACTCCAGGCTGGGTGACGGAGTGAAACTCTGTCTCAAAGAAAAGGAATGAAGTAATGATATAAGTTTTAAGTTTCATGCTAAAGTATGAAACTTAAAATGAATGAAAGGATGAACTTGAAAATATTATAGTAAGTGAAAGAAGCCAGTCACAAAAGACCACACATATTATTTTATTTATATAAAATGCCCCTAATAGAGAAAGCTATGGAGACAGAAAGTAAATTAATGGTTGCTAGGGCTGGGAGGATGGGGAAATGAGACGTGACTGTTAATAAGTATGGAGTATCTATTTGGATGATAAAAATATTCTGGAATTAGATAGCTGCATAACTCTCTGAATATACCAAATTCAGAGATGATGGCTGCATAACTCTCTGAATATCCTAAAATCCATTGAATTGTACACTTTAAGTAGGTGAATCATATGGCATGTGGATTATATTTTAACAAAGCTGTTTAAAATTTTTTTCTAACTTCCATTAAAAGAAAAAGAGAAGGAAGCTAGCTTTGGTCCTTAGTGCCTTGTGACCTCTCTGGGCATAGATTCCTCAAACATAAATATTAGACATTAAGCTTGGTGATTTATAAGGTGCTTTCCATCTCTGAAATTGCTGAATGTACATAATGTAAGAAAACAGGTTGAGGAAAAGAGATAGATTATGTGTCTAGGATGGGCTTGTGTGAGGTGAAATGAAGGAGGAGGCAACAATAAGAAGATTAAGAGAAATAGAGATGAAGGGACAGGGACACGGGCTCAGAGAGACAGAGAGATGGAGACAAGACTACACCGCAAAAGAAAGACAGACTCATTGGGATGAATGTGCAGATTACTCATCTGTTCTTCCATTTAACACATATTTACAGAGCGCCTACCAAGTGCCAAGCTCTGTGCAGTAGTAAACCAGGTAGACCAGGGCACTGAGCTCAGGGGTAAGAGACATAGCAGTAAGCAGGCAATTTGCTAGCAAGCGCAAAGAGCGAGAGCTGGGATACAGTAGTTCAAGATGCTCCAGAAGTGCACAGATGCAACACACACCCCACATCACCCTCAACATGCACAACATTCCCAAAGGTAGAATCATTTTTGTAGGGAGAGCCATTCTTCATCTGAGGCATTGAGAGTTCTGCTAGCAAAGACATTCAAACAAACGGGTTTTTACAAGGATGGGCACGAATGGGGGTGACACCTTTCAGTTCTCACCCTGAAGTCTCTATAAAAATGAGGCTGAAGGACAGGATTCATCCCTCACTCCAGAGCTTCCCAGTACTCTTTCCCTCTCATCGGGAGAGACTGGCTTTGGAAACAGAGAGGAATGTGGCCTACTACAAGCACACCAGCACTGCTCCTCTGGGCTTTCAGCTGGAAACTTCCCAGAACACATTCTGTTCCACGCTCCTTTCATCCCTTCCAGACCTGGTGACCTGGCCCAATAAAGGTATCACATGTTGCCCCTTCCTCTGTCTTGTGGCTTCTCTGCTGCTGACAGGCTCATGAAAGGGAATTAAAACTCCACAGAAACGTGACTGCTCCCTGCACAGTGTCAATTCCCTGCCTGACTCAGATTCAGCCTACTCTGAGGAGGGAAGGTCAGGGATGTTTTTGGATATCTCTTGCCCGGGTCCGTCTTCTTCTAACTCCGGATTTAGCAAGAGTCCAAGCTGCACAATATTCCTGAAATACCCTCAAGTCACATCCTAAGATGAGGGTTCATCCCCTCATATGAAGGATTCTCTTTGGAGAAGATTTTGGGGGCTTTGGACACCATGTACTGGCACACGAATAGGAAATGCACGGTGACCTACAGCAGAAAGGAGTGGGCACCGCCCTGTGGATTCTGGACAAGCTGCACCAGTGCTGGGCTGGGAAACAGCCCTTGGGCTCCCTGAAGGCCTCCCTGGCTGTGCACCATTTGGAGCAGCAGTGAATTAATGTGATTCAGGCTCCAAAAATAGTAGCCAGAGTATCTAAAATTGCTCACCACCCTGGGCTGGGCCAGTCCCCTGGGAATGTCAGCATTTCTAAAATGTCCCCATTCACTCAGAGTGCCTTTGTCAGACCCCAAGTGGGATCTGGGCCACTGTTAAGCTCTCCTGGGTCCGTTGGCTCCTACCCGGTTCCCCTCTACTGTGTCACGTGCTCTGCCTCCCAAAGAGGAAATGCTAATTTATGCCTGCCACTTGTTGTTACCAGGTCCAAGAACTTTAACACTGCAAATGGCTTGGAAGGGCAGAAATGGCTCCTTGCAGAAGGAGCCTGGGTGGCTCTCTATCATTGAGTTGGGACTTAATTCCTAACAATGATGACTGGGGAAGCAGAGTGACCTGGGGAACCCTGAGCCTCTGGTCTGCTGCTGATGCCACAGGGAGCCATTTCCACAGTGGCTTGTCTTTCTCTGATAAAATTATTCTGGAATCTCAGGGAATTTCATCATCATGAAGACTTGTCACTCTAGGCCTACCTCAGTGCTTTTGCATATCCTGTGCTCTATGCAGGAAACACCCTTTTCGACCTCTTCCCTGACTGACAAATGCCCCTTCATCCTCTTATGTAGCACCTTCCTAAGAGTGGGAAGCTGCAGTCTTTACTAAGTTTGTCAGCAATGAATGCTCTGGAATGGCCACCTTCGCCCAGGTTATACTCCCATGCCTAGAGATTCACACCCTGCATTCTCCTACACACTGATCAACCATGATTCTCAGCTGCCTTATTCATGGACAGGAGTGAGGCAGGAACAAGCCTCTCCCCTGCCTCATGGAGGCTGGCCTCCCATCTAACAACTAAATGGCCAGGATCTGTAACCACTGCATGGGCTTCTTGATTTAAATGCACTTTGGGTATCTCTCTGCCTAGAGAATCGTGATTTGATCTTTATGATCATGTGCTTTAGTTCTCAGGTTCTTAGCTGTGATGCTTGTACTGCCTCTTAGTGGCTTCACTTTGCCTCCCTAAGAGATTCCAGAAGCGCAGAACAGAGAAAGTGATGGAGGGGTGAGGAGGGAGGATAAGTTAATCTACACCTTGGTTTCTTCCTATGCAGTGGGAGAAAACAGTTTCCACCTCAGAGTGGTTGAGAGGATGACATGAGATGTGTAAATGACTCAGCACAAAGTCAGTACTTTGCGGGAACAGCTGCATTTTTGCCCATGTGGCCCCCAGTCCCCCTTCTTCTGGTAACAGCAGCATATTCATCACACTTGTGCTTGGGATGGGGGTGATCGACCCCACTGTAGGATTGGAGCTATAACACTGCACTGGCCCCACAGAATATCCCATGCTCCCAGCTCTGGGTTGTAATTGAGGAATGAGCACATGACTCAGACCAGGTCAATACATTCAGTTCGGTGGCTTCTATTGGAACTGTTGGAGGAGTTCTTGCTGCAAGCATTGCTGAAAGGATAGGCTGGGAACTGCAGGTGCCACAGTGCCACCACGCAGGAGAGGTCACCTGAGAACACTTCTAATACCAAGGAGAGCCGAGAGATAGAGGGAATGGGGCCATGGATCCAGCCATGTCCAAAATTGCCCTAGAACTCTCAATGATACGATCCAGAACATTCTGCTAATTTGCTAATCTAATTTGAATCCGTTTCTACTCCAGGCAAACCAGAATCCTGGCAAATGCAAAACTGAGTATGTTTGGAGGTTCACCCTTCTCACAGCCATTGCTCTGGGGCAGGGGTGCTCCTTGGCCTCTGCAGAGACAATGCCACAGTTCATCTCTCCGTCCTCAGTCTCTCGTTCTTCAGTCTTTTACTGCACTGACTTCTCAAACACAGGTTTAAAAGATGCCTTGACTCCCCACTGCCTGGAGATCATGTCCCAACTTCCTCAGATCCACCTGCAAAGCTCCACATCTGACCCTAATTCCCTTTGCATGTCTCTCCCATGACCTTCCCCTCTGGGTCCATGCATACTCTGTGCCCCACTCATGCCAACCTCTTCCCCACTCTGAAATGCTCCCTCCACTCTCCCAACCCTGTACCTTTCCCGGGAAGTTCCTCACTTCTTTCTTACCTACCTGGCAGATCCACAGCTACCTTCTCTTCCAAGAAGGCTTCATGGATGGCCCCAGACTGAGTCAATGTCTCCTTCTCCTGAATCAATGTCTCCCTTGTACATACTATATAGTACCTCTTGGTGTTTATGACGTGAGAGTAATTTATACATTTTTTGAGAGCAGGGAGCATGTCTTACTCCTTTCAGGATCCCCTGGGACACTTGCACAAGATTTGCTCACTCTAGACCCTCTGCGAATTTGCTGACACAAGACCTTGGCTTCCAGCTGACAAACTCTGACTACCCTGTCACCTCCCCTCAACCATACTGTAGGAGAGGGGTGCCTAAACTTTGGGTCACATTTCCTTTTCACCAGTAAACTTCTTTTTTTAAAAAAATATTATGATAAAATATGTGTGACATAAAATTTATCATTTTAACCATTTTAAAGTGTACAATTCAGTGGCATTAAGTACATTCACAATGTTGTGCACCTATCACCCCTACCTAGTTCCAGAACTTTTTCAATATCCCAAATGGAAACTCTGTACCCAGGAAGCAGTCACTCCCTGTTCCCCCTTTCCCACAGACCCTGCCAACCACGAATCTGCTTTCTGTCTCTGTGGCTTTAACCGGTTTTGGATAGTTGTATGAATGGAACCATACAATATGTGACTTTTTCTGTCTAGCTTCTTTCACTTAGATAATGTTTTTGAGGTTTATCCACATGGTAGCATGTATCCATACTTCATTCCTTTTTATGGCTGAATAACATTCCATCATATCTATCTAACTATCTATCTGTCTGTCTGTCTTTATCTATCTATCCATCCATCCATCCCAGATTTTGTTTATTCATTCATCACGTGATAGACATTTGGGTTGTTTCCTCCTTTTGGCTATTGTGAATAGTGCTGTTATACAACTTTGGTTTGAACACCTGTTTTCAATTCTTTTGTATATATACCTAGGACTGGAATTTCTGGGTCATACGGAAATTTTACATTTACCAGGAAGCTGCTTATCCTTGCTATCTCCAAGCCTCACCAACATAGTGGGTCTATTTAACTGCCTTCACCCTGAGAGAGCCCAAGCTTCTCAGAAGGAAGGGATTTCATCTTGTCATCTCCCAATGGCAATCCTTAAAGGATGTTCTTAGTTTTTAATACTGACCTCTTGCTGTTTAGAGCTTTCCTTTGTCTAAGATATTTCAGACATATTATTTAATTTGTTCCTCACAGAAATACGATAAGGAGGAAACTATTATGTCTGTATTTTAGATGCGGAGGCTGACAGATTCAGAGGATGAAGTGATGCGGCAAGGCCACACGGCCATTAGGAGCCCAGCTGAGACTGACCCCAGCCCAGTGCCCTTTCCACACCACCACAGTGGCCCTCTCTCAGTTTGCCTTTTTTCCCAAAGTCTTTGTAAAATAGCCACCTTCTGAAATGTATTCTCAGACCCACCATTGTTTAGAAATGCCCTCTTGGTAGGCGACTGGTCGATGTTGGCACAGACCTCTGCACACATTCTGCCAGTTGGCACCTCATTTATAATCGAAGCTTTTTTCCTGGGGCAGATTCTGCCTGTACCAAACAGACCAATGTTTACCTTTTCTGTGTCTTCTGTCACCTTCTGCAATCCCAGGTTAATGTTCCCTTTTGATGCTGCTATAAGTCTAAATCTGAGTGTGCCCCACAAGCTCAACCTCAGCTCTCTAAATTTCCTCCCTGTTCTTTTGTTCAACCCAAGAGTATCCCCTTCCCTTTCTCAGGAGGAAACTATCCTTGGACCGAGGGATCCCCTGACCTCTTTGGAGTAGGAAAGAGGCACAAGGTCCTTCAGCCTGACGTGGTGAAGTTGTCCATACTGCTCCTTGGAAGCTTCCAATCTTAGTGTCCTAGTTCTATATGAGACCAGGAGACTGTAGAAATAAGCGAAACAGGCAACGATAACAATAACAACATTCTCTATCCATCAGAAGCGTAGAGCTTTTTAAAAGCATACGATTCAGTGGCATTAAGTACATTCACAATGTTGTGCACCCACCACCCTTATCTAGTTCCAGAACACTTTCATCATCCCAAATGGAAACTCTGTACCCATGAAGCAGTCACTCCCTGCTCCCCTTCCCCCCAGACCCTGGCAACCACAGATCTGGTGCTTGGTGCTTTAGGCATGTTTACTCATTCAATCCCCCAACTGCTCTATGAGGTGGATGCTACTTTGCAGATAAGGAAACTGAGGTTCAATGTGATGCTGTGACCTCCAGAGTCACAGAGCTAATGGGTGGCCAAACAGGGATTGAAGCCTTCAGAGCCATGCCTTCCTCACTCTGGCCCACTGTCTATCTCTCAGGCAGAAGCTTTGTGAGCTGACCTGGCTCGCTAAGAGCCTTTCTTAGCAGTTCTGCAAGCAGCGAGGACTCTCTAGATGCCATGTGATCCATCCTGTGTCCACCCAAGTAGGGAGACCACTAGCCACTTTCCCCAAAGTTGTATAGAGTTCTATACAACTCCAGTTCTGGGAGATGTTGTCAGGAGCTCTGAAAAGAAAGGTTATGTGTTTCACTATATTTGGGAATATCAGCAGGAGATAGGTTTCTGTCTTGCAGGACATCTCAGAGCCTTTAAGAAGCAAATGTGCAGTATAATCTCCAAGAAGGGGTGAAAGGATATAATATTTCCCAAATTTATTTGACCACGAAATGTTTTTCCAAGGAGTATCTCAAAGTGTCCTCTTTAAAACTCCACAACTCCACTCTGGGCCAGGCACAGTGGCTCGCATGTGTAATCCCAACACTTTGGGAGGCCCAGGCAGGCGGATCACCTGAGGTCAGGAGTTTGAGACCAGCCTGGCCAACATGGTGAAATCCTATCTCTACTAAAAATACAAAAATTGGCCAGGCGTGGTGGCGCATGCCTGTAATCCCAGGTACTCAGGAGGTTGAAGCAGGAGAATCAGTTGAACCCAGGAGATGGAGGTTGCAGTGAGCAGAGATTGCACCACTGTACTCCAGTCTGGGCAACAAGAATGAAACTGAGAAAGAAAGAAAAAGAAAGAGAGAGAGAGAGAAGAAAGAAGAAAGGAAGGAAAGGAAGAAAAAGAAAGGAAGGAGAAAGAAATATCCACTCAGAAATGCCCTAAACCCTCTCAGGTTAGAGGGTGTCCAGAGGGGAGAGGGGACAGTAATTTTGTCCATTGGCCCTGGAGCTGTGCTGCCTGGGTTCATATCCCAGCCCTGCCATGTGACTTTGGGCAAGCTGCTTCATCTCGCTATGCCTCAGTTTCCTCACTTGTAAAACATGGATAATAATAATCATGTGAATTATGTAATATAAACTTCTTAGAACAATGCCTTTCATGACATAGGGCTCACAAAAATCCTAATAAGGTCCTTGGGGCTGGGCAGGTTAGAGGGGGCAGTGAGAGGGGTTATGTTACCTATGATGCATAAAATTGTAAAATCCAGATAATTCATGAAAGATTACACAGATAACATGGTTTCATGGTCCTCAGGGAGGGTCAGTGAGTTCCAGTGGGAGGAGAAAGTGCTATGCAGATGTTAGTTAGTTGTTTGATCCATTTTCCTGGGTCTTTTCAAGTTCACCAGGTCTCATCTACTTAGGGAGCTCTTAGGGGGTGCCCAACGCCTTCTGGAGGCCCCTCAAATTCTGGTGCCTATGAGTTTCATCCCTTCCAAGGAACAGAAATCCTGTCCTTTTGTCACCACCCACTACTCCTGTAGGGCATAGTCATCTGCTCCCAGAGCTGGAGACTTTGGAGAAGCTGGCCCTACAGTGTGAGAGGAGAGGGGCCAGGTTCTAGTGGATGCCTGGACCATCATTTCCAATCTGAGCAGTAAATATCTAACGCATGAGTCAAGAGTCTTGTTAATAAAAAAGAGAATAAATAGACATTCCCTTTAGCAGTAAATTTAAAAAAAACAAAAAACAAAAAACACAACCTTCCATTAACTTTGGACCCAATGCCAGTTCTAAGTGTCACCAAAGGACTTGAATGGGATTGTAGAAAGTAAACAATAACAGTTGACTCTTCAAACACACCTGCAGTCCTCCTGCTTGTCACTGACAGTGCCCAGCACAATTATTGCTCTGGGACGGGCTCCATTATGCAACTATTGGGGTGAATCACTGGGCCTTGGGGGGGTGAATGGTTCACAGATGAGGAAAATGAGAACTTGGAAAGAAGATTTGATTTGCTCAAGAGCACAACATGAGTTGAAGGCAGAACCAGGTCTACAACTCAGGACCACTGCTTATATGCTGTCTTCATTTTAGCCTAGGAAGTGGCACCAGGGATGGATGCTGGAAGACCTTAACTGCCCTTAAACCTGAGCGGTTTCATTCATGCATGCATTTGTTCATTTACTTAATGTCTCTACCAAACACCTGCTACAAACTTGCCATGGTGCTAGCTTTCCTTAATACCTTTCCATAAGCCCATAATGATCTATTATGGGCTTTTTTGAAATCTTATTGTCCCAGCTCTACTCTCTCCTGGCCTGATAAACTCCAAGTATGAGTTTCTATCTGTTGATGGGCTGCATGCACTTTGCACCAAGGGCAATATGGCCTTGGCTCTGCCACTTTCTAGCTGTGTAATCCTGAGTGAACTACTCAGCCTCACAAAGCCTCCATTTTCTCATTAGTAACATAGAGATATTATTATTCATAACCTGTATCATAGGATGCGGCAAAAATATGGGATAATGTACGTCAAGAACTTAACATAGTATTTAGCTGGTGCTCAATAAATGACATGTGTTATAGTAATAAGCACATTATTATTGTTCTTGACATGTGAAACAAGTCTCTGGAGATTCAGCAAATGGAATCTTCCCCTCTGGGACTCTAAAAAGTCAGGCTTTCTTTGTTCATGTGCCTAAGCAACTTTTGTGCTTTATAAACTACAGGAATCGTGATATAGGGACAACTTGCCAAATGTTTTCAAGTCTAATGCAACAGATCCTTGATGTCTATAACCAACCATATCTTTTTTTTTTCGTTTCTGGGCCCAGCTGGCCTGAGAAATAGTCTTCCTCTAAGTCTGATAAGGTCTGTGAACCCCAGACCTGTCAGGAATGTTGGCTATACGTGGAGATAACCACAAGGAAATGGAGCTGCCCTCCAATGTATTAACAAGGTTAAAAAAAATAAAACCCTATACCCAATGGACATGATTAGTTATCTATGGAAGTAACCCAAGAAATTCTCTGTATATGGGGTTGCAGAGTTGGGAGACTTAACAGACATCTCTAGAAGGCAGGACAGAAAGACAACTTTAAATAAGTAGGTGTTGACATTCTTTGAAGACACTTTTACTTTAAGCAATTTTCCCTTCTTTAGTACGAACCCCTGTATATGACGGATGGCTTCCACATGACCACATTTATACCCCACAATCCTGTCCCCTGGCCATGACTGATTGATCCTGATCAAAGCTGGACTTATCAGATTATTTCTCTCAAGAACTTAGAGACCAGGAGCTTCTGGAACCTAGTCAAACTGGGGCTGTGGCCTGGACAGTGGTCTTCAGAGTAGAGTATGTCATCCAGGGAATGCAGGATGATTTGGTGGGATATAGGAAGGAAATTTAAAATAAAAACCTTCAATTTTTAATTAAAAATAGTAACAAGGTACACTTCTTAATATTTAATAAACAGGTTGGCAATGGTGCTGGTTCATGTATTGAAAGGCCACTGTTATGTCCAGTTTGTGAGCTGTTATAAGGGCTCACGGGGAGTTCTACAATGTTACGGAACTGATGTAGCACCCTCATGTATCCATTTGCTTTCCACACAGTTTGTGGGTGCCCAAGTAAATAGGTTAATAAAACATATTTACCTAGTTTTAACCAAACCTACTATCATAAAATGGGTATGTGGCTTAAAAGGCTTATGCAAAAAAAAAAGTACAATGAAAATATGAAAATACTTCTACCAATAAAGCTAAAAGTAACTCTCAAAAAATTTTTTACAAACTAGTGGATGAAACTGAAAATTTAATATAATAATTCAGGAAGTAAGGATGTCCCTCTTCCACATGAGGTATCTGAGTTGGTTTTCCTCTGCCCTCCTTCCCTTTCTCCCTGCCCTGCCCCCTGGTTCTCTGCTGTGTGCTTCAGGATGACACCTATGGAATGTATAACCTGGGCTCCTTTGCTTGCTGGCTGAGTTTGGCCAATGGACCAGTAGGGGATGGGAGGAGAGAGAGGCCTGGGCCTTTCCTTCCTTGCTCCAGCACCACATCTCTGACAGTGACTGTGCCTCTCCTTAGCTACAGCTCATTCTAGATGGACCCTCTTCCCCGGCTGTTGAGCTCACTAGCTTCTGGTAACACGATTTTCTTCTCTTTCCCCTTGAAGAAGCACACAGAGTCATGACTAAAGAATACTTATTTAGGGAAAGCAGAAAAGTCATTGACACTGTTTAAAAAAGATAAAGCATGATTTTCAAAATATTATTTCATCTTTCTTATTCTTTAAAAAATTCTATTTTTATATGTTTTATAAAGTAAAACATTAGTACAATAGCTCATGAATATGATTTATAATAAAGAAATATACATAAATTAGAGGTGCATGCTAAAAAAATTTTCTCTAAACTAATAAGATGCAACATCCAAAACACTTGAAGACCACTCCTATAGAGAAAAGGCTGGCAAGTTCCTACTGCTGGGACCCGAAAGCTGCCCTGGGTCCTGCCTTCCTGAGGCATTGCTGTCTACCTACCTTTTCCTTTGATTTTCTCAAATACCTTATAATAAATCCCACTTTCTCTTAAGTGAGCCAACATAGGTTTCTGAGACCTGGCAATCAAAGAACTTTAACCAATATATAGGTGGGATCTGCAATTTCTTGTGTGCTGGAACAGACTATGTAAATATCACATAATAACCACCATTGTATAGAACATTTTTCTACAGCAAAGAGAAAGGTTTGTCCAAACTTCCCAGAGGAAAGAGGCCCTTCCTGAGCTCTGGGGAAGTCTCTCTGCTGCAGGCAGAGGTGGCTCATCAGGCCGCCTCATAGCCTAGGTGACCCACCCCTCAGAACTTTCTGCCTTCCCCTCATTGGAAAGGGTTTCGCTCCCATTATATATCGGCACATAGACATTCAGCATTGTATACTTGGCTGGGTGCAGTGGCTCACATCTGTAATCCCATCACTTTGAAAGGAGGCTGAGGCAGGTGGATCACTTGAGGTTAGGAGTTCGAGACCAGCCTGGCCAACATGGTGAAACCCTGTCTCTAGTAAAAATACAAAAAAGTAGCTGGGCATGGTGGCACACGCTTGTCATCCCAGCTACTTGGGAAGCAGAGGTTTCAGTGAGCCGAGATCACACCACTGTACTACAGCCTGAGTGACGCAGCAAGATTCTGTCTCAAAAAAAAAAAAAAAAAATTAAAAGAATTGTATACTTTAGTAATCTCAGTGCTTTAGGAGGCTGAGGCAAGAGTATCACTTGAGTCCAGGAGTTTGAGACCAGCATGGGCAACATAGCAAGACTCTGTCTCTAAAAAAAAAAATGTTTAAAACATAAGCCAAGCGAGGTAGTATATGCCTGTAGTCCTAGCTACTTGGGAGGTTGAGGTGGGAGGATCACTTGAGCCAGGGAGGTCAAGGCTGCAAGTCAGCTGTGACTATACCGCTGTACTCCAGCCTGGGGGTCAGAGTAAGACCCTGCCTCTCTTGAAAAAAAAAAAAAAAATTGTATACTTCAGTCTCTTGTGAGTTTGATTATTGTGAGTCGGTCTCTGCATAAGCAATCAACTAACCAATTCCAGGTCACTAACCAGGCTTAGGGATAGGTCCAGGACTCTAGAACATCCCCAAAGTGATGCTCCTTGGGGAAGCCTCTTAGAAGCCAATTAGCCAGGTTTCTCTTGACACCTAGCCTTATCATCATTGCCTTGCAACCTACATCAGGGACCAGTTAGATCTCAGGTGGGAAACAAGAAAGATGTCTTAGGTAAGAAGCCCAGGAAGACATTACATTCTTTCTACCATTCTTTCTACCATACCCATACGAGTCAAAAATATGACAAGAGGGCCGGGCGCGGTGGCTCAAGCCTGTAATCCCAGCATTTTGGGAGGCCGAGACGGGCAGATCATGAGGTCAGGAGATCGAGACCATCCCGGCTAACACGGTGAAACCCCGTCTCTACTAAAAATACAAAAAACTAGCCGGGCGAGGTGGCGGGCGCCTGTAGTCCCAGCTACTCCGGAGGCTGAGGCAGGAGAATGGCGTAAAGCCCGGGAGGCGGAGCTTGCAGTGAGCTGAGATCCGGCCACTGCACTCCAGCCCAGGAGACACAGCAAGACTCCGTCTCAAAAAAAAAAAAAAAAAAAGAAAGAAAATATGACAAGAGAGTCCTTGGGGAAACCTGACCATTTGGGAGTATCCAAAATAGAGGAGACCCATGTGTTCAATATTAATCTGGGCTCCAATAATAATAATTACTTATTGGGTACTTATTCAGGTATAAGTACTTTAGATCTAGCAATCCGTGTCATAGGTAAGGGGACTCAGAGGTTAGATCATTTGCCCAAGTCAAACAGTAAGTTGTGGGGCTGGGATTTGAACAGACTGGGTGACCTTGGCAACATTTATAGACTTTTAGGGCACAAATCTTGGTGAGCCATAGAAAGCGACTCAAGACACACAATGTAGGACATGACATTTCTTGCCAGTAAAAAGCTTATGATTCTAAATTTGTATTTTTCCTTCTAAATAGAGGAAGGAACTTGTTCATAAACAAGATTAGGAGACCTGATAAAGATCGTTACATACTGAAAGAAACCAAGAGAGGTGCAAAAAAGAGCAAGCCTAGTGGGGAAGCTGCTCCAGTGCCCTGCCCCAGAAGCTCTGGACCTCAGCTCTGAGCAGCAGCACTGGGACCTCCAGGGCTTTGTTCTTATAGGGGCAGGAACGAAGGGTCAGGCATTATCACTCTGTCCCGCAGCCGGGTCTATAGGCCACAGAGAGATGGAAAGAGATGGGGCTTGGTGGTCTGATGGTTTTGGTTTGACTCTCATTCTTCTCATACTAGTTACTATCCTCCTTGAATCAGTTTGTTCACAAATACCTCCCTTGCATGGCTAAAGTACAGATTTAATGAGATATTGTATAAAATGTGCCTGGTACATACAAACTTGCTCAAACAATTGTAGTTCCTTTCCCATATATTTTCTCATCTACCTGTAAGAAGTAACCCAGAAGAAAGGAGTTAAGTGATCACTTGCTCCCTGTCTGGAGTTGCCTAAATGAAACTTCTGTGAAAAAAGGAAAATTCATCCCCACAGATACTTCTAGTCAGATGCTTGCCTTGTCTAAGGAAGGTCTCTGCATTAAACAAGTTCCCCACCAGGCATCTCTGGAGAAAAGGTGAGGATTGATTAACTGGAAAAGGGAGGAGAGGGGGTGCCCATGGGACCATGTGGGAACTCCTGCAGCCTTGGCCCTGCCTGTCTCTCACTAGGGCAGGGCACAAGTCTCACCAGGTGCCCATGAGAGACCAGCCTTGCAAGTGGGCTTTAGCCAGGCCCTCACTGTGGTACCCTAGAGTTCAGTGCCAGGCTCTTCCACGCCTAGAGAATGGCTATCTGATGGTGAGTTCTGAGAAACGTCTGCATGAAGAGCTCAGCCCTCCCTCTTCTGTTTCTCTAGGGAATTAGCTGCTTTCAGGGGACATGCTTTCTGCTCTGTTTCTCCAAGCTTTAATATTTCAAGGGCCCTACTTTCCCCAGTGAGCATCCCATAGGGCTGGGGGATAAATCTATTCAATACAGTATTAGAAAACCTACTTGCCTGTTGATCCAAACCACATTCTCCAATACCAGCTTCATCAGTCATAGGGGTGATATTAGTCTCTGAACTCCTAACAAGCCTTAGAGCTTCAATGAAGGAAGAGGTGTTATTTATTGGGCCTCCTTAAAGACTTCACCAGATACAGATGCCCAATCCTCTTGAGAGTAAGTCCACCACTCTACTTTGGGTGTTCTTGGAGTTGAGAATAGGACCCAGGATTGTGGATGGTCAGAGCCTCAAACCCAGTACAGAAGTCTTCTTGCTGAAATCTCTGGAGGGGAACAGACAGGGGCTAGAAATAATAAGAGCTAATGTATATTGAGTGCTAAGAATAGACACTGGGCTAAGCGATTTAACTTTGCAAAATGGACACTATCATTACAGGGCGAACATCCCAAATCTGAAAAATCTGAAATCTAAAATGCTCCAAAATCCAAGACTTTCTGGGCACTGACAAGACACTCAAAGGAAATGCTCATTGGAGCCTTTCAGATTTTGGATTTTTGGAATTGGGATGCTGAACTGGGTAAATATGCAAATATTCCAAAGTCCAAAAAAAAAAAAGTGAAATCTGAAACACCTCTGGTCCCAAGCATTTTGGACAAGGGATACTGAACCCACATTACAGGAGAGGAAGCTGAGGCTCCAACGGATTAGGTGCAGCTCAAGGGATACAGCTGATCAGTGGTGGAGCCACACGGTCGCTCCAGGGTTCACACTTTCCATAGGGACACTATGCTGCCTCCATTACAAGATGTCATCTCCCCACTGTGATAATAAGGGAAGAGCTGGCCAACACTGAGTCCACCTCCTGACTCAGGGTCCAGGGTTATTTTCACCACACCTGTATGAGCAAAGTCAAGAATGTCTTCAGGCTTTCTTCTCCTTCTGATGAGCCAGGAACCTTGGGGTGTCTGGAAACACCCTCTTGATTGGCTTGTCAGCCACAGAACTCTCTGTGGCCTCTCTGTGTCCCTTCCCTGGTGGCCACTCTGGGAACCACATCCCACCCCTAGAGCCAGGCTGTGTGCAGTGTATAGTCTCATCCCTTCCAGCCTCTCTCACTGAGCCCATTGGTTCCTAAATTCCTGTTGGTTTTGCTGGGATGACTCAACTTCCCCAACACCCTGCACTCACCAATACTGGGATTCCACCAAGTTCATACAACCCAATTTCCACCAAGCTGTGGTGGAATGACCTGACTCATTTATACACCATGCTCACAATTTTTGCCATGCCTGTGTTTTACTTATGCATTTATTTACTTAATATTCTTTCATTCGAGGAGCAATGGGCCAGAAAATGAAGACTGAAACCCCACTTGGCCATTTACTAACTTTGTGTTGTTAGGCAAGTTTCTTACCCTCTCTGTGCCCCAGTTTCCTGATCTGTATAAGGAGGACGATGACAGTAACTACTTCAGAGGGTTACTGTGAGGACTAAATGAGCGAATGCAGGTAAAGCATTAGGAAAGTGTCTAGCACATGGCACACACTCAACAAGTGTTAGCTACCATTGTCATTACTTTTATTTAAAAGGGAAACTTCATAAACCTACCTTAAATGGATAAAGCAATACCACTTACCACAAATAGAGTTATAAAAATAAATAAAATGAAAACAGTTATTAAACCTTAGGTAAGGCCTGCTCTCATTTTGTCAAGAAAGGAAACAAACAGAAAGATGTTGAAGGCATATGAGGCTTAAATGAGGGTGATCAACCTTTTGGATTCGTCCAGGACCTGTCCCAATTTTAGCACTGAAGGTCCGGCAGCAACTCTCATTCCTGGGTGGCCCTGGACGGTTGGTCACCCTACCTCAAATAGAGGCTTTCTCTCCTTCATTTAAAGGAATAAAAAGAACTTAAGAAGGAATAATGTTCTTACAATGTGATGTTGTGTGTTTAAGGCTGGGTCCATATCCCACATACAATCATCTTGCGGAGCAAGCCCACACCTTGGGCCACACCACACAAACCCACCTCTGAGAGCTGAGTCTCCAAATGCTATAAATCTAAGGAAAAGCCGTCACATCACATGTGCCACTGAGAAAGTCCCCAGAGAAAAATCACATTTGTAAATGCCAAGAAGAGGAACAGTGATTAAATTGCTGCACAGCTAAAATGACTCTATGTTATAAAACCATTGAAAAATCATGTTTTGGAGAATCTTTAATGGTATGGAAAAAAGGATTATATTAGAATGCTCAGTTTTAAAAAGCAGACTAAAAAATAACATATACACTAAGACCCTAGTTTTACAAAATATAGAGAAATGTAAAGAAAGAAACACACCATAATATAAACAATACATCACTGAGGAATGGGATTCTAGAGGGTTTTTTTATTTCTTTATATTTATTTCTGAATTTCTTATTTATATCCATTTCTGTATTTGCCAAGAAAGTCTAGCAAAGAACATGCATTACTTTTTTTACTAGAAAAAACTGAATAAAAATTACAAATTACAAATAAAAAAGTAATAGGAAGAAAGTAACCAGAGCTGATTAAGCCCAGCCTTAGCAGACTTTTTTTACATCTGTTCCCTGCTAGGAAAAGTTTTCAGTCTGGCCAGGTGCAGTGGCTCATGCCTATAATCCCAGACTTTGGGAGGCTGAGGTGGGCTGATCACTGGAGATCAGGAGTTCAAGACCAGCCTGGGCAACATGGCAAAACTCCAACTTTACTAAAAATGTAAAAATTAGCCAGGCATGGTGATACTCCCTGTAATCCCAGCTACTTGGGAGGCTGAGGAATGAGAATCGATTGAACCTGGGAGGTGGGGGTTACACCACTGCACTCCAGTCTGGGTGACAGAGCGAGACTCTGTCTCCAAAAAAAAAAAAAGTTTCCTGTCTGAACAACTGTCCTCTGCTTTCCACCTCCCCTGGAGAAAGTCCTTGCAGAGAAGGCAGGGCTTGTCCAGGGTCACGGGCATGGGCTGCCTCTGCTAAGACTCTGAATTTGAAGGCCCATTGGTGAGGCTTCCCTGGACTCTCACCTGAACTCAGAGTCTAGCCTCCAAGGTCCACAGGACTAACATGATATCCCCTTTCCCTCTATTCATGATTTTCCCATGATTTGGACTGTGATACTCAGTAACTGCCCCAGATGACATCTAATGCAGGAAGTGCCCACTTTGGACCAAGGTGGCTTGAGCTGGAGTCCACCTACTAGCTGTATGCCTCTCTCCTCATCTCTAACATGAGGCTTAAATTAAATAACAGAGCTAGCACAGATCCTGGCACAAAGTAGGAGCTCAATTAATACCAATTTTCTCCCCTCTTTCCTTTTGCATCACTATCTGAGAACTCAGTTCTCCATCTCCCTCTTCTGACTCAGCTCCCCAAGGGGCAGGGGCAGGGCCAGAGTCTAGGGGCCCCAAGCTCTCTTCTCCCTATCTACCCAGGCCTCTGCATCTACTCAGTCAGCAAACAGAATTCCTCTGCTGATAATAAGCCCCAGAGAAAGTGGCTGAGGGGCAGTCCAGGCTCTGTGAGGTGACCCAGGAGAGGATGTAGGGGGAGAGAGGTGGGTAACTTCAGGCCCCGACATTGTATTCTCTCAAGTCAAACTAGATGAATCTGATCATCAGGCACGTGTACAAAATCAACCTGGGGCCCTGTATAACCAGAACCCACTTTATGAGCATTGTGTCCATGTGTTCACAGAAACATGGTTGAACCTGAGCACTTTGTGTGCTCCCAGCATCATTCTTGGTGCTAGACACGCAGCGGGTGAGGAACAGAATAAGGTCTCTGCCCTTGCAGGGCTCAGTCTGCTCCTCCAGGAGGTGTGGGGTGCTTCTGCCCACCTCTGTTACAAAGGCTTAGAGGAGAGACGCAGGGCTTTTTAGAAAGCCGAGGACCCATCATGTATAGTCCAGCCCATCAGGCAAGGAACCGAGCTTCCTTACACAGACCCACAGAACTCCTCATCCCCAAACCATGAGCCCTCTCAGCCTCCCAGGGATTCAGTTTCAAGTAAGTTTCACATGGCCGTAACTTCCCTACCCAAGATACTATTTAAATTCCCTGCTTTGTCACTTGGTGGCTGGGTGAGCTTGGATGAGTCATTTAACATCCCCTAGCCCCAGTGTCCTCACCTGGAGCAGTGAGATAAAGACATATCCCTCATGGCATTCTGTGAGGGGCATGCGAAATCCCTTGTGGAAAGCCTCAGATGTACCGTGTTGCAAGGGGGCCAGTGATTCCCCTGCTGCACTCTGACATGAGGTCCCAAGCAGAGGGGAGCTGACCATGGAGGTCAAGAGCAGAGCCTGCAGAGACCACAGCCTGGGGCCGAGCACCAGCTGAGCAGCCTCTCTGTGCTAAAGTGTCCTCTACAAAACCAGGGTGGAAAGAATGACCCCTGCTTTGTAGAGCTGTGGGAGTCATGAGTTACTGTATGGGAAGGGGAACAGTGTTCAATACACAGTAATAACCATGTGTTTGCTGTTTATTTTCTTGCGGAAACACATTTATGGGGATAACCAATCATGTCGTAGCAGCTAGCACATGGTTATCCCTCCAAGATGATAAAGGACACAGGAATGCCTCCCTTACCTCCAAGCATAAAGATAGGTACATCCGCCGTGAACATAAACAGCCACCCACCAAACATGCATGCACGCGCGCACACACACACACACACACACACACGCACGCACAATGGAATCATGGATGGCACAAACATGATAATGACAACAGTTTTCTCCATTAGGTCAAAAATTGCAAGACACAGTTGGAGGTAGGATCATACCCTGGCATTCACGGCTGTGTTGAGAGGCACGGGCACTGGAGTTAGAGTCATACAGACCTGGGTTTGAGTCCTAATACCACTCCATCTTGGTAGAATGACCTTAGGCAAGTCACTTAACCTGAGTTCCCTCCTCCATAGAAGTGTTGGGGTAGGGGAGTGCAGGGGGATGGGCAACTCCACCTGCCTCACTAGCATGTCATTGTCCCTCTGTGGGGGCAACACAATCCTTGGCAAGTCCTGACTCCTTTGGACCCCCAGCCTCACAGTCCCGGGAAGCTTCCTCCTTTTCCCTGCAAAAGACCCTGCTCAGACCAGCTTTACTTCCCTGCACCACCCCGGCGAGCAGCCTGAAGAGTGTTGGGAAACAGCAGCTGCCAAGATCTGGGAGGCTGGAGCACTGGCCAGGGGTCCCAGACCCCAGGCTGCTGTTTACTCAAACTGCAGAGCCTCTATAGCCTTTACAACTGTTTCCTGGGCAGGAGGGAGCAAGACAGCTGGGCCTCTCTCTGGCCTCTGGCTTCCACTGGCTTTTCCTCTGGAAAAAGCCAGTCCAAATGCTGCTCACTCTAGGAATCGCACCTGGAGGTAAGCAGGGCCAGGCATGAGCCGGGCACATACACCCCCTCTAGGGAGCAGGGAACTGCACAGGCCAGGGGAAGCTGGAGACAAAAGAGGAGACAGGGACAGAGATAAAAACAGGGGCTGTGACCAGAACACAGGATGGGAAGGGCAGAGACAGAAATAGGAGTAGAATTAAGGATCTAGACAGGTCATGCCGCCCAGGTTCAAGGCAGAGGGGCACAGGGGGACAGAGAGAGAGAGACATGGGAAGCACAGAGGGGAGAAAGCCCTGCCTAGCAGACTTGCCTAAGCTGAAGACCCCATTGTTGCCACAAACGGGCCCACAGGAAAGCTACGGGTTGCAATCGCCTGTCACGACCCACATTTTCACCCTGAGCTGTGCACACTTTCCAACAGCAAGCAAAAGGAGCACAATCTAGTTAAGTTAGGACTGGCAAGATTCACTTCTGATTTAAAACTTAAGACAGCAACAATAAAGATAGTCAGCTGAAATGCCACCCAATAAAGCCAGCTCCCCAGGAAAGTTAAAGTTTAGCGCCCCCATCCCAGCACCCTGTACCTTTAAGGAGGAGAAGATTCCCTCTGCTTCCCAGTCGAAGAGGCAGGTTATTCTAGGATATAGGGGAGGCTTACCTAAAACTGAGTTATTCTCCTTTCCTCCTCTGGCCAGCCTCCCTTCACTCTGGGGAGCTTTTACCATTTAAGGTCAATGTTACATCTGGCTCCGGAGCTCGGAGCCGAGAAGCCTCTGGCTGTAGAACCTCGGCCGCACGCCTCCTCTGAGAGGGGCTGGGACTTAGAGCCGAGAGCTCCTCTGGGAGCCCCCCTTCAGCCTGGCTCGGGGGATAATGGCAGGGAAAGCCGACCAGCTGGCCTCAGGGTTCAGGGCAGGCTGGGCCTTTGGGGCAGTCGCTTACCCTGGGCCCCTCTGATGGGTATCCACACAGCAGATGGCAGTCCCCATGGCAACTCATGCCACTGGACACTGTCCTGGCTGGACGGGGACAAAGGGACCCTACAGATCTCGCCACCCGCCTGGAGCCTCCAGCAAGCATGTGAGCCTGGAGAAGACCCTGGGCCAGCGCCAAAAGAAACTGGGAATGGTTCCTGTCCTGGGGATTTGGGAGCAGGGGCTGCTCCCACTGCATTAAACTCGTGGGATTGCCAGAGAGAATGGCCTGGGAGATTCAGCTACTCCCAGACTTACCAGACTTGGCACAGGCCGCAGGGGTATCAACCCTGCTCCTCCACTTAACAGCCTGTGGTTTTAACATCGTGGAGCCTCAGTCTCCTCATCTCTAAAGTGGGAATAATAATGATAATGCCTAACTCATTGGGTAGTCAGGGGATTAAATGAGATATTAGTCAAATGTTTAACACACTACCAGCATCTCATACGAGCTAGATCAGCACGAATGAGCTTCCTGCCTCTGCCCAGGAAATCCACACCCTGTCCATACACACTCTTCACCTGCCTTGGGTATAGGACCCACCCAAGGCCAGGATCATGGAGCTCCAAGCTGGGGGCAAGCTACATGGGGACTTCAGCCCCTTCTGTGGTTAGAGCGGCACAGAGAAACCCTAGGTAAAGTTGCTAGATAAATTACAGGACACCCATTTAAATTTGGATTTCAGATAAACATGGGACATACTTGTACTAAAAGATTGTTATTTATCTGAAATTCAAATTTAACTAGTCATCCTCTATTTTTGTTTGATAAATTTGGGAACCCTAGTTTTGGCCATCATTAGTAAAACATTCAGTAGTCATGGTAGAGAGCACTAGGGATTGGAGCTCCAAGGCTTATGGCCTCAAGCCCTCCTGGCAAACACAGTCCTTGTGCTCAGCTCCTGGCCACAGATCAGTGGTGCAGCAGTGGCAGACGTTCTCCACTGAGCCTGGCCCACTGAGCCTCCATCCCTTCCTCAGGCATGTGGTTCTGAGGAAGTCCTGCTTTTTCTGTGTAGTTGTTGTAAGAGAGATCACTAACAGGGGTGTAGCGCATGAAGTCTGCTACCCTCATCAATAATTGTTTTTTGTAAATGAAACCAGAGGAGGCTGTCTTGGGTACTAGCCAAGCTTTCTCTCAAGTGTCCACATCTGTCCACGTGGAGGTGCAGGCTCCCCCCACAACCCCTGTCCCCTGCAAAGCCACATGGCAGTAACTACTAGAATTGCAAGTATATGGTATAGAAGGAACTGACCAAACTCTTCAGTGCTGTTTCTCCAACTTCAATGTGCATTAGAACCCCCAGGGTTGCCAAGACAATCCTAAGTCAAAAGGACAAAGCCGGAGGCATCACGCTACCTGACTTCAAACTATACTACAAGGCTACAGTAACCAAAACAGCATGGTACTGGTACCAAAACAGAGATATAGACCAATGGAACAGAAC
>NC_045446.1:54033114-54048240 GCF_002776525.5 Piliocolobus tephrosceles | reverse complement strand
TAAAGTATAAAAAAAAAAAAAAAAAAAAAAAAAGAACCCCCAGGTGTGAAGCTCGTTGGGCTCCTCTTTCAGAAATTCTAATTCTATGGATCTGAAATGGACCCAGAAATCTGCATTTTAGTGAAGACCCTTGGGTGATTCTTATGTACTTGGTCCAAGGATCCCACTTTAGGGAATGTTGCTTCAAAGGTTGATCTTATGAGTCCAGCAGCAGGCACTACAGGGACAATCAAAATCAGAAGTTGAAATGGAACCTAGGGCTGGCTGTGTGTGTGTGTGTGTGCATGTGTGTGTGTGAGAAAGAGTTCAAAATCATATATTGTATTGAGCACCTACTATGTTCCTAGCATTAGATTAGATGCTTTACATAAAAGCACTCTATGTATCCTCACTAGTACCTATGCCTTTCCTTCAAAAGGAAACTGAGGCTGGAAGAAGTAAAACAACTTGCTTGATGTTCCGCAGCCAGTAAGTAAGTGACAGTGCTGAGATGTGAATTCAGGTGGTCTGTCCCTAAAGCTCTGTCCTCTTTGTCATGCTGCCTACCCTTCAGCCAGGGTTTCTGAACCCAGGGTTCATGGATGACCTTCAGAGATCTCTGAGCCAACTGAAATTGCATGTAAGCCACTATGTGGTTTGTGTTTCTCTTGGGTAAAGACCCACAGCTTTCACCACACAAAGGTATCACCAAATAACTTTTTAATCATTGCATTAACGATACCATTTTATAAAACACATGACTGGTCAGTGTGTAAAAATGGAACAAGTTCTATAGAGGATAACTTAGCACTATCAAGATTATACCCTTTGACCTGATTCCACTTCTAGGAATTTATTCTATAAACACACTCCCACACTTGGGAAACGACAAATGAACAAAGTTATTCATTGCAGCGTTATTTACAAAAGCAAAAGGATTGGAAACAACATAAATGTCTAGCAACTGGGGCCATAAAAGAAGATGGAGTGCAGCCACAACAAAGGGAGAGGAAGCTCTTGGTGTACTGACCTGAAAAGACTCCAAGATACATTAAGTAGAAAAAGTAAAATAACAGTGTCTATCAAATGCTACTATTTGAATGAAAAAGAGTGTGTGTGTATGTATTTTAATATGTACATATATACACACAAATACATATATACACTTATGTTCATGTATACATACAAGTTCATATGTGAGTATATCATCTCTAAAATTAGCACAAGAAATGAATAACATTTAGATTAGTTGCCAGTGGGGAGTAAAACTAAGTGACTGGGGTAAAGACTGACCATGGTACGCCTTATTGATACATTTAAAGTTTTGAATTGTATGAGCAAAACATGTGTTTACATTCACAAATAATAATAAAACAAAAGCATTGCTATAAACAGGGATTTACTCACTTCGTCTTCCAGCACTGCTTCCCCCAAGTGTCAAAGGGTATTGGCATGATCCTGACTAAAGGTTATTACAATTTTTTTTATTTCTTACTTTGGAATAATTATAGATACACAGGAAGTTACAAAAATAGTACAAAGAGTCCTACATACCGTTTATCCAACTTCCCCAACGGAGACATCTTACATCAGTGTTGTACAGTATATTTCAAAGCCAGGAAATTGGCACTGGGATGCTACTGTGAACTAGACTACAGATCGTATCCTAAAGGTTATTTTTAAAAGCATAAATTTCTCACAGCTCACTCATCCATTTAAAAATTGTTATTGGGCACCTCTAGTGTGCCAGACATCATGTTGGACAAGGGATGTGGCAGGAACACCTCAGACCCCTCCCTCCCTCGTGTCAGGTAGACTAGTGAAGGCGATCCCTTAACTCCAGTGGGAATAGCATCATGGAGTCCTGGGATCCAGCAATGCAGAAGGAGTGCTGACCACAACTCTAAAAAAGGAACTGTGTCCCTTGCTATCATGGAGCTTCACAGCTTGCCCAAAAGCTGACTTTTAATCCTTAAAAGAGCATGAGCAATTACTCTGGCTATATTTATCCTTGTTCCTGGAGCCACACAGGGATTTGGCCTCGCTCTACCAAAATCTTCAGCTCCTCACTCATTCCCATCAGAGACAGTCATGTGTCCTCCGCCTAAAAGCAGGGGCCCAGCAGAGGCACACTGGCACATAGCTCGGGGAGGCTCTCCCAACAGGCCATTTAATCCAAGGCCAGGGAAGAAGTTTTAGAGTCTCAGGCAAAAGGCACATCCTGGGACCAAGGGGAGCCAAGCAAGGAAAAACAGCTTCTTGCCAAGAATGCTGCCAGCTCTGCGACCGCTTGCTGGTTGGCTTCACTGGGTGTTTTGACTTCCCTACCCCTTTTAGACAGGAACTCTGTGATATGCTCAGCACTCAGCCTTGGATGAGTGAGTGAGCAAATAAGAGACCACATCTGCAGGAATTGCATCCAGGCAACAATGACAGGTATCATTTACTGAACACAGTGCCCGGCACCGTCAGCCACTTTACATACTGAACATGGTGCCCGGCACCGTCAGCCACTTTACATATATGGTAGAGTTCATCCTCACCAAATCCATGTGGTGTGGAGCTTCTTACCCTCACGTCCTAGATGGGGAAACTGAGATGCAGGGCGGTCAAGATGCCTGCTAATGTCTTGCAAGGCATAAACCCAGATCTCTCTGACTTTAGAATTCCTGGGTGTCAGGTTTGAGACTACAAACTGGGAACACAGGTGTCTCTCCCTGTCCCACAATCCCATTAAAATGATAGCAAAGAACTCCTTAAAAAGGAATAAATTCTTAGCCACAAAAGAATGGAGGGAGAGGGCAGGCATGAGTGAACATATTTCTGGAAGCTGGGAAGAGCATGGAAGAGAGGCGCCTAATGAGGCAAGGAGAAGAAAGCTTCGGCCTAGCCCTAGATGACACCTAGAGAGGGAGTTCACCAGCTCTGAGACCCCTGAGAGGCTCTGGACTTGAAAAACCAGGGGTGACAAGGACAGGAATGAGTTATGGAGCCAAACAGAGAGGGGATGAATTAAAGTTTATGGGCAGAAGGGGCAGAAAGGGAATTAATTCAAGAAACTTTTGTAGTAGATTTGGACTAGATGCCATCAGGCTAAAGATAAAAAGAACTACAAACAAATATTGAATAGACTTCTTTTTCATAGACATGTGTATTAGCAATTCTGAAATACTTTCTTTGTATTCTATGGTTGAACAAATTAGTAAATATTGGGTAATGAGAGAAAAGTTTCTCAATGTCAAAGGAGGGAGTTACAAATATGAAAAAGGAGGGAAAATAGAATAAATTATGCAGTATTGTGTTAGAATTATAGGAATTGGAGTAAACTAGATTGCTAGATAGATAGATAGATAGATAGATAGATAGATAGATAGATAGATAGAGATGTATATGGGTATATGCCCGCCACCATGTAAGACATGACTTTGCCCCTCATTCATCTTCCACCATGATTGTGAGGCCTCACCAGCCACGTAGAACTGTGAGTCCATTAAACCTCTTTATTTCCTTTATAAATTACCCAGCTTCACGTATGTCTTTATTAGCACCCTGAGAACAGACTAATAATGTAAATGGGTACCAGTAGAGGGGGTGCTGCTGTGAAGATACCCAAAAATGTGGAAGTGACTTTGGAACTGGGTAACAGGCAGAAGTTGGAACAGTTTGAAGGGGTCAGAAGAAGACAGGAATATGTGGGAAAGTTTGGAACCTCCTAGATGCTTATTGAATGGCTTTGACCAAAACGCTGATAATGACATGGACAATGAAATCCAGGTGGAGGTGGTCTCAGATGGAGATGAGGAACTTATTGGGAACTGGAGTAAAGGTGATTCTTGTTATGTTTTAGCAGTGGCATTTTGCCCCTGCCCTGGAGATCTGTGGAACTTTGAACTTTAGGGAGATGATTTAGGGTGTCTAGCAAAAGAAATTTCTAAGCAGCAAAGCATTCAAGGGGGGACTTGAGTGCTGTTAAAAACCATTCAGTTTTAAAAGGGAAACAGAGCATAAAAGTTCAGAAAATTTGCAGCCTGATGATGCAATAGAAAAGAAAAATCCATTTTCTGAGGAGAAATTCAAGCCAGCTGCAGAAATTGGCATAAGTAACCAAGAGCCAAACGTTAATCACCAAGACAATGGGGAAAATGTCTCTAGGACATGTCAGAGACCTTTGTAGCCGCTCCTCCCATCACAGGTCCAGAGGCCTAGGAGGAAAAAATGGTTTCATGGCCCCAGGGCCCTGCTGCTGTGTACAGCCTAGGGACTTGGTGTCCTGCATCTCAGCTGCTTTAGCCATGGCTAAAAGGGGGCCAAGGTACAGCTTGGGTTGTGGCTTCAGAGGGTGCACACCCCAAGCCTTGGCAGCTTCCACATGGTATTGAGCCTTTGGGTGCACAGAAGTCAAGAACTGAGGTCTGGGAACCTCTACCTAGATTTCAGGCAAAGGAAATGTACGGAAATGCCTACAGAAGTTTGTTGCAGGGGCAGGGCCCTCAGGGAGAACCTCTGCTAGGGAAGTGCAGAAGGGAAATGTGGGGCTGAAGCTCTCACACAGAATCCCTACTGGGGCACTGCCTAGTGAAACTATGAGAAGAGGGACTCCGTCCTTCAGACTCCAGAATGGTAAATCCACTGACAGCTTGCACCATGCACCTGGAAAAGCCGCAGACACTCAACACCAGCCCATGAAAGTAACTAGGAGTAGGGCTGTACCCTGCAAAGCCACAGGGGTGGAGCTGCCCAAGAGCATGGGAATCTACCTCTTGCATCGGTGTGACCTGGATGTGAGACATGGGGTCAAAGGAGACCATTTTGGAGCTTTAAGATTTGACTGCCCTGCTGGATTTCAGACTTGCATGGGGCATGTAGCCCCTTCATTTTGGCCAATTTCTCCCATTTGGAATGGGTGTATTTATCCAATGCCTGTACCCCCATTGTATCTAGGAAGTAACTAACTTGCTTTTTATTTTACAGGCTCATAGGTGGAAGGGACTTGCCTTGTCTCAGATAAGACTTTGGACTGTGGACTTTTGAGTTAATGCTGAAATGAGTTAAGACTTTGGGGGACTGTTGGGAAGGTATGATTGGTTTTGAAATGTGAGGACATGAGATTTGGGAGGGTCCAGTGGCAGAATGATATGGTTTGGCCATGTCCTCACCCAAATCTCATCTTGAATTGCAGCTCCCATAATTCCACACATGTTGTGGGAGGGACCCAGTGGGAGATAAGTGAATCATGGGGGCAGTTTCCCCCATACTGTTTTGTGGTAGTGAATAAGTCTCATAAGATGTGATGGTTTTATAGGGGGAAGCCCCTTTTACTTGGTTCTCGTTCTCTCTTTGCCTACTGCTACATAAGACATCTCTTTGCTCTTCCTTTGCCTTCTGCCATGATTGTGAGGCCTCTCCAGCCATGTGGAACTGTGGGTCAATTAGACCTCTTTCCTTTATAAATTACCCAGTCTCAGGTATGTCTTTATTAGCAGTGTGATAACAGACTAAGACAATATTCCTCCCAAAGATGCATAACCTGACTGTAATCGTGAGGACAAATCCAAATCCAACTAAACTAGCCTGTACTCTTCAAAACTGTCAATATCATAGGAGACACGAATAGACAGAGCAGTTATTTGAAGAAAACAAAAAAGGAGACTAAAGAGACATAACAATTGAATGCAACAAATGATCCAGGATTTTCTTTTGCTCTAAAGGACATCACTGAGACAACTGGCAAATTCTGAAGAAGGTCTGTAGACAGTTCAGGGTCGGGGGTAGGCAGGAGATGGCTAACTAGATAGAAGGATAAAACAAAGTATATATAAAACATAAATATTTGGGTAATGTGGGTGAAGGATCTACAGTAATCGTTTGTACTATACTTTTTTTTTTCTTTTTCTTTTTCGAGATGGAGTCTCACTCTGTCACCCAGGATGGAGTACAGCGTCATGATCTCAACTCACTGCAACCTCCGCCACCCAGGTTCAAGCAATTCTCCTGCCTCACCCTCTGGAGTAGCTGGGACTATAGGCATACGCCATCATGCCTAGCTAATTTTTTTTTGTATTTTAGTAGAGACGAGGTTTCACCATGTTGCCCAGGCTGGTCTCGAACTCCTGAGGTCAGGCAACCCACCCACCTCGACCTCCCAAAGTGCTAGGATTACAGGCATGAGCCACTGCGCCCGGCCAATTTGTACTATTCTTGCAGTGTTTCTGTAAGTCTGAAATTATGGCAAAAAAAAAAGAGGGAGTTGGAGTCTATAAGACAAATCTCGGCTGGGTGCGGTGGCTCAAGCCTGTAGTCCCAGCACTTTGGGAGGCCGAGACAGGCGAATCACGAGGTCAGGAGATCGAGACCATCCTGGCTAACATGGTGAAACCCCGTCTCTACTGAAAAATACAAAAAACTAGCCGGGCGAGGTGGCGGACGCCTGTAGTCCCAGCTACTCGGGAGGCTGAGGCAGGAGAATGGCCTGAACCTGGGAGGCGGAGCTTGCAGTGAGCCTAGAGTGTGCCACTGCACTCCAGCTTTCGCCATAGAGTGAGACTCCCTCTCAAAAAAAAAAAAAAAGACAAATCTCAATATAGACAAGATCTAGAGACAAACATCAGTCACCCCTTTACTCTCACCCTCTCCCCTACCTCTGCAAGCAGAAAGCAAGTTTGGCAATGAGATATTTGATTTCACAACCCCCAACAACAAGAACAATAGCAACAGAGGGCTCTTTCTAAGGAAACTGAATAACCTGGGATAAATCAGACCAGCTCCTATGGGAGCTGCTGCTGCCCCTAAGTTAAGAAAGCCCTCTGCAGTGCAGCATTTGGGGGTGGGGTGGCAAAACAGAATGGGCTGAAAGCCCAGCCCCATCCTCTAAAGCAGAGGTCCTTAACCTTGGCTATATGTTAGGATCACTGCTTTAACTGTTTTCGGAGATGTGGCCCCAGGCATTGGTAATTTGCTAAAGTTCTTCAGGTGATTCCAGTACTGTGCACTGTCCTGATGCACCAGTTCTCAAAGTTGGCTGCACATTGCCTCACCTAGGGAGTTTTTTAAACCACTGATCAGCTGCGCTCTGTAGCTCACACCTGTAATCTCAGTACTTAGGGAAGCGGGAGAATCATTTGAGGTCAGGAGCTCAAGACCAGCCTGGCCAACATGGTGAAACCCAGTTTCTATTAAAAATACAAAAATTAGCCAGACATGGTGGTGGGAGCCTGTAATCCCAGCTACTCAGGAGCTGAAGTAGGAGAATCGATTGAATGTGGGAGGTGGCGGTTGCAGTGAACCAAAATTGCGCCACTGCACTCCAGCCTGGGTGACAGAGCGAGACTCTGTCTTAATTAATTAATTAATTAATTAATTAATTAATTAAACTACCGATGCCTGGGTCCTATACCCCACCCCAAAAATGTTCTGATTAAATTGGCATGATTTGTGATTTTGGAAAGCCACTCCCTAACAAGGAATTACAGTAAAGTGGAACAATCCCCACCCTTGAGCAAAGTGAGCCAGCAAAGCAGGCCACCTGTGCACTCAGAGCTAGCAGCTCCTCTATTGCTTCACTCTTACCTGGGCAGCAAAGGACAACCAGGTATTTAAGGAAAGCCCACATGAAAGGAAAACATAAAACCAAACACAGTCATGACTCAGGGTCTTTGCACTTGCTCTTCCCTCTGTCTGGAATGCTCTTCCTCTAGGTCTCCACATGGCTCACACACTCACCTTCTTCTGGTCCCTGCTCAAACATCGATTCCCAAAGAGGCATTGTCTGATCACTCTATTCATGATATGGAGCCCCACCCCTGCCAAGGCAGTCCTATTCTTATTTTCTGTTTTACTTCACTGCACCTGTTACCATCTGACAAACTTTGTATTTTAATTAATGTATTTATTTCTCTCTGTCTCCCACAGCCTCCCTGATATGAGTTCCATAAGGATAGGGTTTTTGTCTATTTTGTTAATCTCTCTTTTCCTGGTACCTAGAATAATGTATGGACATAGTAGGCCTGCAATGAATTTAGACTGAAGAAATGAATGAGCAGAAAAAATATGGTCATGGAGAAAACAAAGACAATCCAGGAAACAGAAGATAATTGTTAAAGTAATTCTAACTAGTATCCACAGAAAGATTTTTTTAAAAATGCGATCTAATTTTAAAAATGAGAACAAAAGAGAACTCTTGGATATCAAGATAGTGCCAAAATTAAATTTCCAAAGGTGAGGTGGGAGAATACCACTTCCATAAAGCAGAACAGACAGATAAACATGTGGGAAAGAGAAGAAATAAGAGGCATAGAGAACCAAACCACAGGATCCCAATGAATAGAAATTCCAGGAAAAAAAAAATAAAGAAAATAAAGTAGAAGGAAGGACATTATCAAAGAAATAATAGAAATTTCCTCTGGGTCAAAGGACACGAGTCTACACATTGAAAGAACTCACAGGGTGCCTTGCACACAAAAATGAGAAAAGGCGTACACTTGAACATAACACTGTGGAATTTAGACCAACAAGGAAATAGAGAAGAAGCCAAAAACTTCCAGGAAGGAGGTGAGGGTGGGGGGAGGGGGAACAGGACACCTGCAAAGGAATGAAAATCGAAGTAGTGTGAGTGAGCTCCTGCAACGTCCATTATGGCATAAAGTCAAAGGATAAAGTCTAAATCTCATAAATTACTTTTATAATTTAGAGTTATGGCAGTAACTATCCAAAGAGACAATTAAAGAGGTCCCCTTGGGATATGTCTATAATTCATACATTATTTATATTATTCATCATTACAGTGGTATCCATCTAAAGACACTGTTAGGCTGGGCATGGTGACTCACACCTGTAATCCCAGCACTTTGGAAGGCCGAGGAGGGAGGAATACTTGAAGCCAGGAGTTCGAGACCAGCCTGGCCAATGTGGTAAAACCCTGTCTCTACTGAAAACACAAAAATTAGACAGGCGTGGCGGCAGGCACCTATAATCCCAGCTACTCAGGAGGCTGAAGTGGGAGAACTGCTTGAACCCAGGAGGCAGAGGTTGCAGTGAGTTAAGATAACAGCACTGCACTCCAGTCTGGGAAACAGAGAGAGACTCCATCTGAAAAAAAGGAAAATAATTTAAAAAGACATTGTTAAAGGGGTTCCTTCTAGCACTGGAACTCGGGGTAGGAAACCAGGACTTTTTGTTACAAGGCTTTCTCTTCTGATTATTTTAAAAAGCAATGTGGAGGTATTGCTTTTATTTAAAATTATTTTAAAAATAAAATAAGAGCCTAGGTGTTGTTTCCATTAGAAGGAGGCCCTGAGGTAGGCTGGTGGGGGGAGAAGTGGGGAGCAAAGGGGTCTTGGCACCCTGACTGGAGGGAACAGCTACTGAAAACATTGTCATCTACTTTCTGCATTCCGCCCCAGGAGTATGACTTACCCATTCACTCCACAGATGTGCACTATGCACAGACCTTGTGCCTAGGCCTCTGCTAGGCAGCGAGGCTCAGAGGTGGGCAAGATATGGCTCCTGCCCTCCAGGAGCTGATAGTATAAGACTCCACCAAGTCAGTAACATCCATAATACAAGCTATGTGAAAGTGGTGTGCAAGCTCTGTTGGTGTGCTCACATGAGGTGTTGTTAGTAAAACTATTCTATAAGGAAGAATACAGTCAGTACCATGGGTGGACAGTAGCTGGGGGTCACTGAGCTTGAATCAAGTGCTGCAGGAGCTCTGAGGAGGAAGTGGAACATTGGGAAGATTTGCATTCTTGTTGACATTTGAGGCAGTTATTAAGTCCAAATAGGTAAAGGTTTCAAAGGATGGAGAGTGGGTCAGGGAGGGTCTTCTTCCTAGGAAAAGAAGTAGTACATGCCTAGGTATGGCAAAGTGCTCGGGAATGCAGTAGTAGGGGTTCTGTTTTGGGGCTGGCTGAGTAGGTCAGATAATGAAGGAGCCTTAAACCCCAGGCTTGGGTGTTCGAACTTACTTTTATGTGGGCTGGGAGCCCCAGGAAGTTTCTGAGCAGAGAAAGTGTCTGATATGAGCTGGGCTTTGAGAAGATTGGTCTAGGGCAGGGGACAAGTCAGGGGATTATTGCAAAATGCCATGGAAAGAAAGTGGACTTTGGAGCCAGATAGACTCCAGGGAACTGTGGAAAAATTAATTAACCTCTCCAATGTCAGTTTCCTCATCTTCAAAATCAGTAACACTGGGGATTGCCTTCAAGAAAGTTGGCAACTGTTATGGCCTGGGTACTGGCCACTTAGTTTGGGTACCAGTGACTGCCCTGCTAGAGCTGGATCCTGGAGGTCCCCAGAAGTCCCAGGCATCCATCAACCCTTCAGTTGCCAAATTATGACAAGGACCAGGAAATCCTAGGGAAGGAGCCAGAGTGACTGGGGTGATAGGGAGAGGTCTCAGGGCAGCAGCAATATACAACTGGCAGGGAAGTACCTTAATATTTGAACAATTCATGGCCACAGTGGGGTGGATGGGCCGAACATTAGCCTGGGCCCTCCTGAAATACCCCATAAAGATGTGGCCCTCAGGAGATAGAAGGCTGTCCAGGATGACCAGTTGAGCAATGATGTAAAGTAAAATCATTTCTTGAGATGAGAAAGCCTGGGAGGAGCAAGCTGGGGACATAGGAGTAATGGACACAGAGTATTATTTTGGGCATGTTAAGTTTGGTTGACTGTGAAACATCCTAGTAGAGATGGCACTTGGACAGTTGAACATGTGAAGCTCCACAGAGAAGTGGGAACAACAGTGATGAAGTGGGCAGATGAGAGAGAGACTCGAGAAACTTGTGCCCTAACTGCATGTGGGACATGGGAAGAAAAGAGCGAGTGACTCCAAAGTTTTGATGTCTGGACAGGTAGAGAGAAGTTAATGGCCTGAGGAAGCCATGAGCAGGAGTGCATTGGTTAAGGATGACATGAGTTCAGTTTGAAATGCTGGTGGGAGGTCCAGATGGAGAGGCCCAGCAAATGGTTAGAAAGGCAGAGTGACAAGGATTGTGGCTTAAGAGAGGTGCAGACTGGTGACATCGATTTCAGAAGTATGGATTTCTAGGAGAGCTTTAAGTCACAGGCCTTTGTAAACTGATTAGGGTGGGTGTAAGAGAAAAGAGAGCTAAGAGAAGAAAGTCAGAGAGAGAGAGAGAGCGCGCGCGCGAGAGAGAACATAATAAAGGCTTGGAAAGAGAGAAAGGGGAAAATCAACACAAAAGACCAAAACATGAGGAGCCAGTAAAAAACTGGCAAGCGACAGGAAGCTGCTGTTAGTACACGGAAAAGAGGAGGAGGTGGCCTGTAGAGTACTGCAGGGAGCCCAGGAGATGAGGATTGCAAACAAGCTATCAGATCTTAGAAAGCCTTGTCAGTAGACTGGTGGGTTTCGTGAGGTCATGGAGGTGAAGGCTGTGAGGGTCACTTCATCATTCACTCAGCAACTATGTACTGTCGTATATGGGGGAAGGAGGAGGGAGGTTGTAAGATGGACTGTGATACCAGGGAGACCTAGAAGTCCTGAAATGAGGTGGAAGCCAGGTGAGGATTTCAGAGCAGGCAGTACTGCTCTTTGGAGAAGTGTGGTGGATGAGTTCATTCCCTCCTCTGAGCTCCCCTGTACCCTGTGCTCACACACATCCTTAGAGCAGAGCTTTCCATGGCTGTCTACCTGCTCACAAGGGTGACTGAACAAGACTGTTCATGGCTGCAGGTGGTCAGTTGGGGAGTGTGGTAGCCCCACACCCTACCAATACATTCAAAGAACAGGTGGGAATCAGTATCTCAGCCTATCTTTACCCCATTCATAGCCCATGAGAATGCTGGAGCACACCAAAGAGAAACTCAGTATTGCACACCTATCATCTGATGTTGGGACTTTACTTTTTCTTCTTTTTCTTTATTATTGTTATTATTTTACATGGACAATGGTCAGTGGCCTAATGTTGGGGCTTTTCTGCCTCCTCTACCTGGTTGTGAGGTCCTCAAAGACAATGACCCAGGCAATGCATCTTTATAATAATAATAGTAACAGCAATGACAACAGTGAAGCCTAGATTATCTATTATGTGCCAGGCACTGGGCTAAGCCCCTCCTATGGATAATCTCATTCGATCCTCACTAAAGCCCTACAAGGTAGGCATGTTGTTGTTATGAACATCAACCCATTCTAAAGGTGAGGAAACTAAGGGTTGGGGATGATAAGTAATTTGACCAAGGTTACAGCTGTCAGAATGCAAGCTTAGATTTTAATTCAGTTAGTCAAATTCTAGAACCAGCATCCAAAACCAGCGGCTCACACTGCCTCCTGATGCAATAGCCCCCGTGCCTAGTTTAACATCTAATACATGTTAAGTGAAAATGTTGGCTGAATTAAACTGGGAAGAATAAAAATTCTAGTTACAGGGTATGGAGAGATAGGTTCTAGGTCTTTGAGGGGGAGATCTGAGCGACTTGAGCATGGAGAAAATGAGTCAATAGGGAAGAGAAAACGAACATGATAGGAGCCTTGAGAATACCAGAAACACCATGGGAACACAGGAATTGAAATCACATCCTTGCTAAGAGGAGAGGCCCAGGTGTAGCCAGTTTGGGGTCTGAGTGAATAGAGCCAATGGCTACTTGCCTGCTGGGCTCTGCTTGGTTCCAGGCACAGGCCAGGCCAGGCAACGATGAAATGAGGTATGGATTCTGCCCACAAGGAAACCTCTACCTGGCTTGCCCATACGAAGATGGGGCAGGGCTGGGAATGCTAGAAAAGCTGTAGATGCTCAGGGGAAAAAGAGGTCTCTGACTCCGGGAGTGGTCAGGAAGGGCTTCATGACAAAGGCAGAAGCTTCGGTGGGGCCTTAAGTATTGAATTGAATAGGGAAAATCAAGAGAGGAGGAAGGGATTCCAGATTGGGCCAGCTGGGTGAGCGGACTCTGCTGGACCCAATAGCAGAATGGATGGGGACAGTGCAGCATTCTTTGAGTTGCAAAGAACAGAAACCAACTCTGGCTGACTCAAATGTTAAAGGGGCCTGTGTCAATGATAACTGAACCCCCACAGAACCCAAGGACCGGTAATTAAGTACACCCAGACCTTGAGGGAGCAGAGGGCTGTCAGGAACTGAAGCCCTTACTCTGTCACTCTGTGTGAATGTCTGCATCCCTGTCTCCCACAAGCCATGTGATCTCACAGGCCATGTAATCTCTCTCTCTCTCCCCCTTCTCTCTGGGAATCTATTTTCTCCTCCTCCTCCTCTTCCTCCTCCTCTTCCTACCTCTTCTCCTGCTTTTTCTGCACACTCACCTTGCTATGGGCCATCATGGCCTCTCAGCTCTAGCCTTCTCCTGCCCCAACCCTCTGACAGCTATCTCCTGTTTCAGATTAAAAAAAAAAAAAAAAAAAAAAAAAGACCTAGTTTGTCTGTTTAAGCCAAGTCTCCAAAATTACTAGCTATCTTTAAGGCAGATATCCCTCTCTGACCAGATAGCCATAGCTGGGACCGTGTGATAAACAGGGTGACTGTAGGTGGGATAGGCAATAAAATAAGTCAGAGAAAAGGAGCGAGGAAAGGACCTCACATTTACTAAGCTCCTGCTGTGAGCCAAGAACTGTGCCAGGTGACCTGCATTATGTGATTTAATGGCCCAGTGAGATTGATTTTATTATTCCTATTTTACAAATGAAGACACTGAAGTTAAGAGAAATTAAGCAATTTGCCAAGAGTCACAAAAGTAGAAGGTAACTGAGCTTGAATTCAAATTGAAATCTGTCCAACTGCAAAGTCAATGTTCTTTCCACAGGACCACTCAGTCAGGGAATGGGGGTTATTTAACCTAGTTAAAACTATTGAACTTAGTCTAAGGAGACCACAGGGTTCAAACCTTGCAGCTTATAGGTATTTGCTATGGCAGCCCTTCTTAACATTTTTAGGGTTCCATAACTCTAAGAATCTGATAAAAAGCTATGAATCTTCTTCCCAGAAAAATACACACATGCCTATACCATTTGGCATTTACTTTCATGGGATTTACAGACTTCCTGAGGCTCATCCACTGGCCCCCACCTAAAAGTCTTTGCTCTACAGCATCCCTGACTATTGATTACTTACCCTCCATTTGAGAGAAAGGGTGAGAGAGCTCATTACCTTATGTGTAAGCCCATTCCAACCATAAAAAGTTCTATGTCACTTTCTCTCCTTTAGTTCTCTCTGAGGAGTAATACAGAATCCATCTTCCTGATTCCCTGGCAAATATCTAAAGACAGGTGACTACAGCATGTCCAAGGCTCCAGCTGAGGCCAAACTCCTGTTGTTTGTTTAAAACCTGTCCCATGTGGGTCTCTTCCACCGAACACCACACACTTTGCCAAAGACCCTCTCATAATGCAATGTCTGGAATAACGTCGTGGACTGCTTGTGTCATCCAACCAGCATCCTCTTTATTCAGGGGATTCTGATTTCCTTTGACCAGTACACTAGACTTCTTTGATTGTGTTGGTTCTTGTATCAGCCATGTCATTACTTGGCTCATAGGAAATCTATGGTCCACTGAGACCCTAAGATCTTTATCACAGGAGTTGAGCTATACCTATTTTGCCCTTTCCTAAACTATCCTGAGAAACACTGTGTTTCAGCCTGTTCTTCAAACACAGGATTTTTATGCTGGTGCCATGACACAACAGATTGTTTATCTCACTAAGGAAGAGTCAAATCTTTCTCAGATTCTCCCTTCTAGCTTCACATAGTTTTTCTGTTAAATGGAAAAAAGAAAGAGATGTGGAGCAGAAAAGGATTTCTGAGGTTTTCACGTTGACATTCCACCATTAGATGAATGCTAACAAAAGCTCGATTTCACTAATCCTAAAAGGAACTTGATCTCCAGATGCACTGGCCTTCCTGGTTCAATGCCTGCACCACGAGGCCTTGTTCCACAGCCCAGAGTTGGGTGTTTTTTCTTTTTAAAAGTCTTTGAAGTTAAAAAGTGCACATATTACTTTTAAAGAGTAAACCCAAAAGAAGTTTTGTAAGCAGATTTGTTCAAGTGAAGGCTAACTGCATTAAAGAAAGAAAAAGGAGGAGAGGAGGAGTGGGGGAAGGAAGGATGTATCTGTTCCTCATCTCTCTCATGCCCCAGACCCAGATTCTTTTCTTTTTTTTTTTTTTTTTTTTTTTT
>NC_045446.1:53923338-54033014 GCF_002776525.5 Piliocolobus tephrosceles | reverse complement strand
TTTTTTTTTTTTTTTTTTTTTTTTTTTTTTGAGACGGAGTCTCACTCTGTCGCCCGGGCTGGAGTGCAGTGGCCGGATCTCCTCAGCTCACTGTAAGCTCCACCTCCCGGGTTTACACCATTCTCCTGCCTCAGCCTCCCGAGTAGCTGGGACTACAGGCGCCTGCCACCTTGCCCGGCTAGTTTTTTGTATTTTTTTTTTTAGTAGAGACGAGGTTTCACCATGTTAGCCAGGATGGTCTCGAACTCCTGACCTCGTGATCCGCCCGTCTCAGCCTCCCAAAGTGCTGGGATTACAGGCTTGAGCCACCGCGCCCGGCTGACCCAGATTCTTTTCTATCCTCACTCTCAAGATGATCTTATTCAAGCTCATGATTTTCAATACCATCTACATTCCAAAAACTCTCCAATGTTTATGTCCAGCTTGGACCTCTCCCTTAACTCCAAATCATACACCCAGGTGCGTACTCAATACCTTTTCGGGGGCATCTTATAGACATTTCTAACACGTATCCAACCCCTAATACTT
This sequence comes from Piliocolobus tephrosceles, assembly GCF_002776525.5. NCBI lineage: Eukaryota > Metazoa > Chordata > Mammalia > Primates > Cercopithecidae > Piliocolobus > Piliocolobus tephrosceles. The sequence goes on along the minus strand of NC_045446.1, from coordinate 54,032,486 downwards.
GTTTTTTCCTCAGTCTTCTCCATTTCAGTCAATGGTAAGTCCATCCTTCAAGTAGCTCAGGCACAAAACATGAGTCATTCATGATTTTCCTCCAGTTCCCCACGCACCCCACAGGGAACTCATCAAAAAGTCCTTTTTCTCTACCTTCAAAATATATCCAGAATCTGGCCATTTCTTACCATCTTTACTGCCATTACCCTAGGGTAAGCAACCACAATTTCTTGCCACGTAATCAACACAATTGCTTCCTAAATGCTCCCCTGCCCCCACAAAGCAGGCAGAGTGATTCATTTATTTATTTATAGACAAGGTCTCACTCTGTTGCCTAGGCTGGAGTGCAATGGTGATGATCACTGCAGCCTCAACCTCCCTGGGCTCAAGTGATCCTCCCACCTCAGCCTCCCAAGTAGCTGGGACTGTAGGCGTGTGCCACCATGGCAGGCCAATTTTTATATTGTTAGTAGAGATGATGTTTCCTCCCGCCTCAGCTTCACAAAGTGCTGGGATTACATGCCTGGCCTGATTCTTTTCAATTATGAGTTAGATCATGTCACTCCCTGCTCATAACCTTCTTTTTTTTTTTTTTTTTTTTGAGATAAAGTCTCATTCTGTCACTCAGGCTGGAGTGCAGTGGCATAAGCTCAGCTCACTGCAACCTCTGCCTCCTGGGTTCAAGTGATTCTCCTGCCTCAGCCTCCCGTGTAAGTGGAATTACAGGCACCCACCATCACACCTGGCTATATTTTGTATTTTTTAGTAGAGATAGGTTTTCACCACGTTGGCCAGGCTGGTCTCGAACTCCTGACCACAAGTGATCTGCCTGTCTCAGCCTCCCAAAGAACTGGGATTACAGACGTGAGCCACCACCCCTGGCCCCTGCTCATAATCTGCTAATAGCTTCCCACATCACTCAGTATGAAAAGCCAACATCTTTTCCATGGCCTAAGAGGCCCTACATGATCTAATCCTGGTTTCCTGGACCTTATCGCCAGTCTCACTCCTCACTGCTCTTCCAAGTGATCTTCCACTCTCGGGACCTTTGCACTTACTGTTCCCCTGCCTGGAAGACTCTTCCCCAGTTATTATCTGCTGGGCTCACTCCCTCCATGTTCTTGAGTCTCTATTCAAATGTCACCTTATACAGAGTTGCCTTCCATGACCATCCAATCTAAAGCATCACTTTCTACCCTGTCACTCCATCTCCTCTTTTATTCCTTTATAGCATTTATTGCTATCTAAAACATTATATACTTATTTATCTGTTGTCTATATTCTGCCTCAAGAATGTGAAAGCAGGAACTTTGTTTTGTCAGCTGTTGTGTTCCTGGTGCCCACAACAGCACATAAGTAAGCAGTCAGTAAATGTTTCTTGACTGACTGGCTGAATGAATTAATGAATTTATTGAGTACCTACTAAGTGTCATTATGAGTCACATTTTATAAATTAGTCAACTGAGGTTCAAAGATCTCATAGATGGTGAGAGCCAAGATTTGAACCCATATCTAAGGATGATAACAGTGTTGGATCTGGATAGGATCATATGACCACCCCCCGCCCCACCCCATCAGAATCTGACATGCTGTGTCTGCTCTCGTGCTTGGGTATGCCTGAGACCCTATCCCACTCACATGGCCTGAAGATTATCCCACTCAAAGCCAGCCTACCGTGACAGATGGCACTCTCCTTCTACTTGACAGACAAGCTCTTGAGGTCCTGCATGGCTCGTGGCTTTTGGGATCTTGGTTTCTTCAGGGGCCACGCAGGTGAGAGCATTCCCAAGGTCCTGCTTAGCCTCAGGTCAGACTCCTATGACTCCAGGATGCTCCAGATCCTCGGTGGATGGCATGAAGACCACCTCTCCAGGATCCATCCCACCTGACCCACATTAATCCCTGTCTGATCCCAGGCTGTGACCTGCCTTATGCAGGAGTGCCCCTGCCCTACCAAGGTACTCAACCCTCAGCATTTAGTCCCTGCCATGGAATCTGAATGCAAATCTTACACATTTTTAAGCTCTTTGGGTTTAATTCCTCCAAAAATTTCACAATGAAACTGGAATATTTGAAGAACTCTCACCCAGAAGGAAAACACACACATCCGAAGCACCCACATGCATCTGCCTTATTGGCACATTGATCCTTTATTATTTTCATCTTATTAATTCATGTAGGCATTTATTCATCCCACAAGCATTTTCTGAGGGTCTCCTTCACGGACTAAGCCCTTGTGCTGGGTGCTAGACATGGGGCACAAATCAGACATACTCCCTGCCTCAAGTTTATAGTCTAACAAGGGAGACCACCATCATCATCACCATCCCATTATCATCACTGTAGCCAACATTCAAATGCTACTTCTAGTGCTAGGTACTGTTCTGAGTATTTATATATATTAAGCTGCTTCATCACAGGTTAATTCTGTAAGTTAAATGCTATTCTTAGCTTCATTTTAGAGATGAGGAAACTGAGGCCTAGAGGGTTGTGACTTATCCAAGGTCATGTAAGTGGCAAAGTTAGAATTTGAACACAGACAGTTTAGTGCCGGAGCTCATACTCTCTTCCACTCTACCTTAATTCCAAAAATTAAGTATGAGAGTTTATGCTGACATGCAGCTATGGACACAAAGATTTTCAGAGCCACATTTCAGAGTCCAGTGGGAAAGTCATGATCATTGAAGGAAACCAGTCAGCCAGTGTTTCAGCTTCTGAGACATGCCCTCCAAAAACATCGCTCCCAAAGTGCTAAAGATGAACATCTTGGACACATGCAAAAGGCGAAGAGGGAGATAGGAGAAAAGGAAAACAAGCAGGTATCAAAGACTTACTTTGTATAATACCAGATACCATAGAGGGCAATTTATATACATCACCTACTCTCAAAGCATATTTGCAAAAAGAGTTTGGTCTGCATTTTCCTGTTAAGGTAATGCAACTTAGAGAAATGAAATGCCTTATCCAAGATCACACAGGTGCTATATGGTAGGACTAGGCATGAAGACCCAAAGCCCATCTCTTTCCTTTAATCCAGTTACTGACACTGAATTCAATTCTTTCCCCCAAGAAATTCATTTCCAAAAGCTATCTAATCAAGTCAATGCAATCTAACGCCAAGGTCATAAAAAGAGATTTTAACAAAATCAAGTGGTTAATGACAAAGAAAAAGTAAACATTTCACTTCTGCAGGTCAGTCTTCTTGACAACAGCTTACCTGGCCAATGTATTCCATTCATTCAGTAAAGCCATCCAGCTCATGGTTTGGTATGTCAGGAAGAGACTTTTCATTGAGGTATTCTGGGACCACGTGAGAGTAAGATCAAACAGGACCACATTTTCTCTCCTTCCCTTCCTTGGGACCCTAGAGCCTGTACTGTTGTTTATTTATTTTTTACATCATTCTAAGTGCAATATTCCACAGCCTCACTACCTCTTTTATTTCAACAATGACAAAAATTGCACAAATATCTGAGCGTATCTTTCAAACATGAAGAAATATCCATGCTTCAGAATTCACGAATGCCCCATCCAAATCATTTGTTTTTGTAACCTTGAACTTTCCCATTTAAAATAAACCATGTACTAGATGAAGAATTCACTTTGGATCTGAGCCTTCCTTTGTGATCTTCCTTCCTTCTTCTAGATTAAAAGAAAAAGATATCTTCTTAAAGCATCTAAGCCTGCCTTAGATTCTCCAAAAGCTAGTTTAAAAAAAAAAAAAAACTTTTTTTTTTTTTTTTTAATAGAGATAGGATCTCGCTATGTTGCCTAGGCTCATCTCAAACTCCTGGCCTCAAGTGATCTTCCTGCCTTGGCCTTCCAAAGTGCTGATGCGAGCCGCCATGCCTGGCCCAAAAGCTAGCTTTGAGGGGTGCTAGAGACCTCCCTCATCTTTCACGGATAGGAATAATGCCTGGTTTTTTTCTGAGTATTTAAGCATCTTGGGATTGGAAAACTGCAAGGCAGAACCCTGGGGACACAGCACCTAGGTGGTGGGTTCCCCAAGAGCAGCAAGAGCCTGAGGAGAGTGGGTAACCCCCTCAAAAGTGTAGACTTTGGCAGCCACCTTCGCTCTGCGCGTAAGCTGTCATCCCTTGGCCCAGAGATTACCTGCCTTTGTTTCAAATGTGGATGTAGAGGGCGGGGGTGGGAATTCTGGTGGGCTAAAAATGTGGTGTGAGCCAAACAGGCTGTGAAAAAAAAAAAAAATAGTGTTTGCTATTAAGCAAGCCACAGTTCAGACTACAAGAGGCAATGAAGTGGGGTTCACCGAAGCAGAACCAGACTTAATATCAGCTTGAGACTGAGCTCCAAACACACCAGAGAGCACAGAGAAAAACAGGATGGGATCTCAGGGGCTACAGCCACAGGGACTTCCCAGGAAGGGGAAGAGTGGAGATCTACAGGGTCAGTGGAGGAGAGCAGGAATAGAAGAGTTTTACTCTTTTAGAAGCCTGATGACCTACCACAGTCCCTAGGGAACATGGTGCAAGTGGCCTTTGCCCAAAGCAGGGACCCAAAGCCACAGCTCAATATCACAGCACAAAATTCATTCCTTCAATAAGCATATACTTTTTTCTACTTCCTCCTAACTAGTCTCCTTGTTTCTTACTTCTGTCCAATCCAGTCTCCCCGTAATAGCCATAGAGAGACTTCTAAAACTGACTCTGTTGCTTATGGTCTCCGGCAGAGGGAGACCAGATATCAGGGACTGAAAGGCCTTGGCCCCTTGCAGGTCCTTCTTCATGTCTCTGTCTGTTTTCTCAGATGCTCCCTCTGCTGCTGCAGTGCTGGAAACCTTCTCCAAAGGGAGAAAGGATCTCTACTCTCCATCTCCACACCCTGAAAGTCAAAACTTAAAGCTGCCCAGTTCCAACTCAAAAGATCGAGGCTACCCTGGAGTGTCCTTGATTCCATCTGCTCCCTGACCTGCTGAGAGTGGCCACCTTTTCTGACTCACTGCATCTCTACTGTATCCGCCTCCTCCACACTGGGAGCTTCCAACTCTGCCAGGAAATGGGGCAAGAGGGGCAGAACCCCAGGAGCAGACTCTGCAGCCAGTTCGCGGTCCAATGTTAACTTGACCTAATTCACAAGAAGAGGTTCCCATTTATAAAGAAGCAAACCTATTCAGGGAAGACCAACTTGGGGACTTCAACACCCTGAAAATACTCCAAGTACCAGAGTCTTTTCTTTCCAGGCCCAGACTGTTCAAAGTCTTAGGCAGCCCAACACTTGGCATTTGGAAAATAAGCAATTACCATTTCATCCGAACAAATGACATCCTAAAGTCTAGTTAGGAAGACAGCCTAGTAAGAGATTTGTTTTCTGAGTTGTAAATGTACTTAAAGGAAAAAAATGTCCTGATGATCTAAACTTCATATTACCTTTGCTTTTGCATTCCTCAAGTCCCTTGTATAAACAAAAATGAAATTATATGAAATTAGAATTGCCCCCCTCTCTTCAATTAATCTATTAAAGCAGCACACCTTCTGCTAAAATAGTGTTTCTCAACATGTGGTCACCTCTGACACATACTTTAAATATACATTCCTAGATTCTACTCCAGATTGCAGAAGGGGAGTGGGGGAGGGCACAGTTATTTCTAACAGGTTTTCTAAGAAATTCCCATGGAAATTTGAGAACCACTGTCCTAACTAGTGAAAGGCAAAAAATAAAAATAAAAAACTAAAAAAAATACAAATACAAATAAAAAACAAAGACTCTTATGAGCTTGTGTGAAATGCAACTTTTGGAATCCCCCAGATGCCTGTAACTTCTCTCAAAAAATATTTCATGCAATTACTTACAGAAGGCTGCTAGCATGTTGTAAATAGAAAAACAAAGACAAGAATACAAATTCCTCAAATCATAAGAATAATTTACTCCAGGAAGGTGATGGGTTGCCCTTGGTGCAGAGATGGGAGGAGACCTATAAAGACAGAGACATTCAGGTCTGGCAGATTCCTCTCTGGTTGCAGCTATAGGAACAGACAGTGATATTGGGGGAGGACAACCTGCCATCAGGCAGGGCCAGGAGGCAGAGCAGCAGGAATGCTGAGGTGCCCCAGCTTTGCTGGGGTGTCCATCCTCCTCCACACAGCTTCATGCTTCACTGCATGCCCTTCACACTCTATCAGCTGTAGAAAATGGTTCCTGCTTAATTTAAGCCAGTCGCAGATTCCACCCAGGTTTCAGTCATGGGTTTAAACATGTGCCCAAACCTGGCCAACAGAAGGCTGCTAGCATGTTGTAAATAGAAAAACAAAGACAAGAATACGAATTCCTCAAATCATAAGAATAATTTACTCCAGGAAGGTGATGGGCTCCAGGAATGAGATGGGAAGGCAGTGTCTGCTCAGGGGCTTCTGGGAAATGACTCCTCCCTATAAAGAAGAGCTATGGAAAGAGACCATTCCTTCTTGTCCAGCACATTGTGGAGTCTGCTACAAAGACTAGAACTGCAGCAGTCATCTCGCTACCAGTCGGAGACTAAGCCTGGAACAGAACAAAGAGATAGAGCTGAGGCCCTGAAGCTTGCAGCCAACCTGCCTCTGGCCTTCTAATTTTGTGAGATAATAATAATCTTTAGCGTTTAGGCTGCTTTGAATTGGGTTCCTGTTAAATCACATCCTAATGGCTAAAGGGAATTTCTTAAAACCCCCAACTCTGTGTATGAGAAATGTGAAATCAGAGAGAGAAATTTGTATTATTGTAAGAGGTGACGCTTTAGAATTTTTTCTAGCAAGAAAATGGCTTTGTTGAGGAAAGCACCTTGAGAACTATTAGGCAGGAAGGGGAGCTTCAAAGATCTGAGTGTCAGCCAGGAAAGAGGTGTCAGGTGGCGGACTGCTCTATGTTGTAAAGGAGGAAGCGAGACAACACTCTGGAGGAAGACATGACAGTAATGGGAAAGAGACGCCGAGAAGGCTTTGTGGTTTCTGAGGTGATCCCTGTCCCTCTCCTAAGTTCATAAATACTCCCTGTGAGTGGATTCCTTGTAGTCCCAGTGAAGGGATGAATTGTGCATACAGGGGACGTGGGGCATTTGGATCAGCGATGGCTTACACAATTGCAAGAGCCCAGAAGCAGAAGCACCATGAGAATTCATAGTAGACTTGGGGAATGCTCTGGACTTCCCTAGACTGTGGAATTCGGGATTGGGAGCAATCTTTCCCAGAGCTCAAATACTAAGGGGAGCCTGACAATTAGGTTACAAGGGCAAGTCTGTCACCCCATTTGAAAAGAATGCCAATGGCTTCATCAAAGCCTCTCTGGATTGTAGCTCATCAGTAGAGGTGCAAAAATCCTAGAGAATGTGAAAAAAAAAAAAAAAGGAAAAGAAAAAAGAAAATAAAACAAAATCCAATTTCAATGTCCAGCATTTGAAGAATGGAGTATCCCTGAGAGGTGGAGTAGCTGGAGATACTAAAAAAATATAGAGCCAGTCCCACAAAGCCAGCAATGAAGAAGCTAGTGCAGCTGGAAAAGTGTGGGCCTAGCTGCCACTGGCTCCAGGAGAAGAGGTGGGTCATCGTCTTTTTGCCAGACCTGGCCAGATGGAAGTATACCATCTGCCTGGCCCCTGTATCTGCATGTAACAAGGCATCTGCTGAGGCTATCCAAAACTAGCACAGCCTCATAGACGAAGCTGAGTGGCTGCCCACCACTCCCCCTTCCTATTTCATGGGAAGAGCAATGAAATCATTAGAAGACCCAAGACACATCTCTAAGGATGATAGAGGATCCCAAAGGGCCCAAGACCAGCTGGCACTTCCATATCTTTCTCACAATGGAATCCTGGGCCTCGGAAAATGTGGATGACTTTGGAGAAGAAGCACTGGCTACAGAGATCGGGTTGGGGATGGAATTTGCAATTCTTGGACCATAGCACCTGAATAAGGGCAAACCTGGAAGCCACAAGATAGCCTGGACAGTGGCTGATCTGATCAAGAGACCTGAGTATGCAGCTAAATGGAGAAAATGCCTGGTCAAAGCTGCACAGCTAGGCAGGGCCGGTAACAAAGCTTCTGGCTCCAGGATACCTGCCTGGGGTTCCAGCTATTGCCGACCTGGGCTTCCCTGCCTCCTGCTCACTACTTAAGATGCCCCACCAACTTACTTGATGCAGGTGAGGGACAGGAAATAATTGTTGCTTACAAGTAGATCACTGCATATACCAGGCAGAATCCTTGGTGTGACCTGCCACTGGGTCACATCTAAGCTCCTTCTCAGCTACAGAGTAGGTGGGGGAAGACCCTTCTGCTTGTCCTGCTCTAAGTAACCATTCATCTGCTCTGATTCCTCATCCGTGAAACCCACCGCAGCCATCTTAAGGTGCACCTCGTCTCTCTCCTGGACTGTTGCCGCAGCCCCTAATGTGGTTTTCCTGCCTCCAGCTCTACTATATAAACCCATGGCACAGAAAGATGCCTGGTGAATCTTCTGAAAGCATTCTGATCAGATTGTTAATTCGGTCCAGATCTCTACATGTCATCTTCGTTGCTTACAGAATGAAATCTAAATCATCCATGGGACATCCAAGATCCTACATGATCCAGGCACAACTTTCCTTTCTAATTTCATCTCTCGCCCTATCCCTACCACCATCCTATGCTCAAACCACACCTGAATGCTATCCTTCTACAATGCTCTGCATGTTTCAACCTTCCTAACTTTGCTCCATCTGTTCTTTCCACTCCTCCCTCTTTATTCATTGAAATCCCATCCATTCCTCACAATTCAAAACAAATACCACCTCCTCCATGGGGCCTTCCAGGTGCCTTAATTGGAAGTAACTGCTCTTTTCTCTCTGCCTCTTGGTACTTGCCATCACCTAAATAGCTGTCCTTGTTGCTCTCTGCCTATGCTTCAGTGAATGCTTTTCCACATCTTTTTTTTAACCCTCACTTGAATGTAAACTCCTTGAAGCCTGGATCATATATTATTATTCAGCTGTAATTGCTAGCATGATGTGGATATTCAATAAATATTTGCTGAATCAGAGCTGAGCTAGAAGATGAAATTAGAAAGGAAATTCCAATTTCCTTTAATAAAAGAGAGAGAAGAGAGAGGCCTTGTGTCCTCCACAAAACTAGCACAGCCTCATAGATGAAGCTAAGAGTGAAGTAACAGCAGCCTCGGGCTTCGCCATTCCCCAAGGGCCCAGCTGTCTCCAGCCTCACGAATCCTGCTGCAACATTCAGAGACAGAGCCTTGACCTGGTGAGAAGTAGACACGACAACTGTCCAAACTACAGGTCTTCTGGGTGCTGAGCTGCTGAGACATTGACACCAAAAGTGCATGTCCCAGGCCGGGTGCAGTGGCTTATGCCTATAATCCCAACACTATGGGAAGCCAAGGTGGGTGGATCACTTGAGGTCAGGAGTTCCAGACAAACCTGGCCAACATAACAAAACCCCCGTCTATTAAAAATACAAAAATTAGCTGGGCATGGTGGTGCATGCCTGTAACTCCAGGTATTTGGAGGCTGAGGCATGAGAATCACTTTAACTCAGGAGACAGATGTTGCAGTGAGCCAAGACAGCGCCACAGCACTCCAGCCTAGGTGACAGAGTGAGACTCGGCCTCATAAAAAAAAAAAAAAGTATGTCCCAGACACTCAAGCTCCCCACTCTTGGACCTTACTTTCAGAGCAGTTTTCCTGAATATGGCTCCCCTTGGAGGAGGGTTAAAGGAGACTCAGCCAAGACGTTAGGCTTCAGCTAACCCTGCCAAGACGGACTGGGTGTGCAGAAGACTTACTGGTCATGGAAGCTCTTCTGTTCCACCTGCATCACACCCAGTGTCCCTTGGGCTTTCCACTTCCCCATTGCCTTCCATGTGGCATAAGAAGGGCTGCTTATCAGCTGCTGGGCACTGCTTCTGTGGGAATTGAGCTCTGCTACAGAACAGGGAGAATGATGGAGGCTTCCCTAGGGCTGCCATCCCCTCCACTTCTTAGGGAAAGAATTCCCAGTCAGACTGGAATCTGCAGTGAGCATGAAGCATCTTCATAGTGACTTGGGTTGGTGGTAGGGTCCAAAGGAGGCCCCAGGCCCTAAGGATCCAACATGGGCACCTGGCTGAGGTGTAGCCTGCATGACACTTGGGAGCCCACCACTGCCACTGCCACTGCCACTGTCATCACTGCCACCACTGTTTAGAGAAAAAGGGGTGGGGAGTTTTTTGGCATTTGGCTTCTACACATGGACTTGGAGGCTGGTGGGGCTACCAACTGACCTGTTACTACCAGTGTGTGACTGATACAACAGGCATCTCAAGGAGAATGCAGCTCACTGGAAAAGGCTGAATGGTTACCATTTAATTCCACTAAAATTCCATCAATAATCAGGGTTTTAGTAAAACTTATGACAAATAGTGACAGCTTACTATGGGTTGAATCATGCCACCCCCAAATTCACATGGTGAATCCCACCCATCAGCACCTCAGAATGTAACCTTATTTGGAAATAGGGTTGTTGCAGTTGTAATTAATTAAGATGAGTCCAGTAAGATAGGCTCTAATCCAATATGACTGATGGATGTCCTCATTTTAAAAAAAAAAAGGAAATATGGACACAGAGACACACACACAGGGAGAAGATGGCCATCTCCAAACCAATGAGAGAGGCCTGGAATAGATGCTTAACTAACAGCCCTCTGATGGAACCAACCCTGGGGACACCTTGATTTTGAACTTCCAGCCTCCAGAGCTGTGAGACATTAAGTTTCTGGTTGTTTAAACTCCCAGTTTGCAATGCTTTGTTACAGCAGCCACAGGAAACTAACACCCTTTAAAAATCCTCACTGTAAATCATGCTTACTTATTTCAGTCGTCCTTATGACAACTCAATGAGCGAGATATTTTTATTTAGCCTCATTTTCCAAATAAGAACTGCGAGACTCTGAAGAGTTAAGAGATTCATCCAGGGCATTAAGTGGTTCAGCCATTATTCAAACTTCACTGCCTGACTGTGAAGTCTGCTTGACTCTGAAGTCCCTTTTCTTTTCTCTACACCACCCATTGCTGCCTCAGACAGAAGGGATGTCCTTATGAGTGATGCCACCATGCATCCTAGGCTCCAGTGAGCCATGCCTGGTGGTTGTACTTCCCGTTTAGATGTGCCCAATTCATTGTATTGTCAACACAAATGGGCTTCTTGCTCAGACCACTCTGGACAGACGAATATTCGCAGTTCCCAGATGGCCACACAGGAGCTGGGGCTGACAGCCTAGTGAGGGATGACAGTTGTGGCCCAGCTGGTAGGAGGATGCTTGAAGGTGAGGCTAGTATTCAAGGATCTGGCAGGTTGGGTCACTGTTCTGTAGAGGGAGTGGCTTGGGCACTAAGAGAAGCCTGTGAGGATCCTGGGTAGGCAAGAGACAGGTGGGCAGTTACGTGGGATGGGACCTGGGGAGATATAAGCGCAAGACAAGGAGCAAAAAGGCAGGATCTGGGACCCACAGAGACCAGGGAAGCTGCAATTCAAGGTCAGAGTGACCCAGGACTGACCAGAAGGTGGGATGTGTGGGAGGCCACAGGAGCCCCTCAGGGAAGACGCTGCCCCAAAGTCAGAGGAAACTGGTCTCTGAGGATGATTCCTTGGGTCTTTGGTGGGAATGAAATAGAGAAGAGAAGGCACTTCTTGCCTAATTTCCAGAGAAGTAACTACCATTGGACAAATGAAGCAAAGGGAACCAACCCTGTGCAAGGCAGTTCACTCAACAGCAGGCACAGAGCTGCTTTGAGCTTTCATGTGGCTTTCACATCTTCTGGTCCTGCGATGTCTGGTTCAAGTCCAAGGATCATGAAAGGCCTTTAACGGCTGCTGGGCAGAACACTCCCCTCATTTATCTTCTGATTCCAGGCCCTGACTTCCTGGCAGATAACATACCAACTGGCCCAGCAGATGTGCTCCAGCCCCTTCCTGAGGTTCCCCTGCCACTATCAGCCAGCCACCATTGCTTCCTCAAGTGCCTGGGGCTTCCAATATGGGCTTCCAGGCTCAACAGATGCGACCCAGGCCAGCCTCAGGAAGTGGGTACAGGGGACTTGCTCCCCCACTGAGCTCCCCTCACCCATCTTCCCACCATGCCAATATTTTTTGGCCGGGCACAGTGACTCATACCTGCAATCCCAGCACTTTGAGAGGCCGAGGTGGGTAAATTACTTGAGGCCAGGAGTTTGAGACCAGCCTGGCCAACATGGCAAAACTTTGTCTCTACTAAAAATACAAAAATTACCCAGGCATGGTGGCACATGCCTGGAATCCGAGGCTGAGGCACGGGAATCACTTGAACCCAGGAGACAGAGGTTGCAGTGAGCCAAGATCATGCCACTAAACTCCAGCCTGGGCAACAGAGTGAGACTAGGTCTCAAATAATAACAATAATAACAATAAAGAAAGAAAGAAAAATAAAATTTCTGTACAAGGCAACATTTCAGAATCCCATTTTAAGTTGAGCCTATAGCAGGGTGGCAAATATATCCCATCAACCATCCAATTCTGACTAATTGGTGACAGCTGCCTGTAGCACTGTGTTGAGAAGATTCCAAATCAGCTTCTGGGCTCAGCAAGAAATACTTCTGTGATCAATCAGGGACATTTGCCAAAAGAGTAAATGTGGGGAGTGGAGCAGCAGAGGCATCACATACTTGTAATTCCTTGTCTGTGGCTCTCCTAGTATTTGTGGCCACTCTCTGTTTTTCTTTTGTTTTTGAGATGGGAATTTCGCTCTTGCTGCCCAGGCTGGAGTGCAATGGCGCAATCTCAGCTCACCGCAACCTCTGCCTCCCCGGTTCAAGCGATTCTCTTGCCTCAGCCTTCCCAAGTAGCTGGGATTACAGGCATGCGCCACCACACCCAGTTAATGTTGTATTTTTAGTAGAGATGGGGTTTCTCCATGTTGGTCAGGCTGGTCTCAAAATCCCAACGTCAGGTGACCCACCTGCCTCGACCTCCCAACTGCTGGATTACAGGCGTGAGCCACCGTGCCCAGTGTGGCCACTCTCCATATGCATGCCTGACCCCTACGCTTGTCAGCCCTGTGGGGCTGGGCACTGAGGTTGACGCCTGAGTCAGCTCAGCCTCGGCATTTCAGTGCAGCACAGGGGCTGGCACACAGCAGGCCTCCATATTCATGGGCTGTTCTGCCAGACCTTGTGAAGATCATCTCCATTCTCAGATTTCAGAAATGCACGTCCTAAACTATGGTTTCTTTCCACTTCCCCACACAGAGAAACATAAGTAGCAGCGTAATTCTTACAGACCTTGGAAATAACAATTTCACAAACAATGTCCCAAGAGCTATAGTCATCCTTGAGATATTAGATGGGGAATATGTTCATTCACTGATTTAGTCAACTTGTTGAAGATGTGAGGGCTGTGGGGAGGGTCACCGGGGGAAGGCACTCATATTCCATCTTGTCAGCAACCTCTTCCTTCCCCCAATCTTCCTCCACCCCAGGGAGCTTCAGAAGCTCCAGATTCCCTCTCGTCTGTTGGAAAGAGTAATTCAGCTCTCCATTGCTCTGTCCCCAACCCTCACCATCCAAACCCTTCTGGATGCTCAGCGGAACTCCCCATTCAACACCCACACTCTTCACTCTACAGAAGGTTCTTCCTCTTGCATATACTACTATATATTTCACAGCTCTCAGAAAAATGAGTGAATTCGATCTGTACATACATGAAAAAAGATGAAGAGAAGAAAAAAACAGCCAGGTTGCAGGGCAACATATAATGTGTGATACTACTATATCCATGAGGTCTGGCAGGCTACATGTCAAACTGTTAGCCATAGTTACCTACAGGGAGGAAATGAGACTGGGGGTAGGTTGTCAAGAACATTTGTGTTTTTACTCCATATAATTGTACTGTTTAAACTTTTTAATAATGAAAATTTATTAGTTGTGTAATTAGGAACAAAAAAGAAAGGATTTCAGCATGGGAAAAGCAGGTCAAGGAATGCCAAGGCCCTGCCTTCTTGAAGAAGTAAATTTCTACACTCAGCTGGTTTGCTTGAGGGCAGCTGCTCATTTATCCCCAGCTGCCTCAAGAAACAGAGAAAAGGAGGGCCTTCCTGTTGGATGTGTTGCTTGGAGAGCTGGGCTTAATGTGCCTGCATTAAACGCTCTTGCATTACTGCTGGGTAACAACCCTTCTCTCTCTCTGCTGTGGGGTGCAGCCTTTCCAGACCACTTGCTTGCATGCAGGCCAACTAGGGTGGTTCAGGCCTGGAAGACAGCCTTTTTTTTTTTTTTTTTTTTTTTTTTGAGACAGGGTCTTGGTCTGTTACCCAGGCTGGAGTGTAGTGGTGCAAACATGGCTCACTGCAGCTGAGTAGCTGGGACCACAGGCACATGCCATCATGCCCAGCTAATTTTTAAATTATTTGTAGAGACAGAGTCTAGCTATGTTGCCCAGGCTGGTCTCAAACTCCTGGGCTCAAGCAATCCTCCTGCCTTGGCCTCCCAAAGTGCTAGGATCACAGACATGAGCCACCATGCCCAGCCAAAGCTACTCTTTGATGAGCTCTTCTTCCTCAGGTGTGACACATGCCAGAGACTCTGGGGTTCACCAGGACCACAAGCTTCTCTTTGATGAGGAGAGGTGAGCGGGCTCTGAACTGCAGGTGTCCTTCCTCACCTTCCTCAGTGAGATTAGTCAAACTTGGCCAAGCCAAAACCAGTAACACTGATGAGAACAGGGAACTCCCAGCCTCAGCTCTATTTTGTCTACCCTTGATTCCTTCTCCTTTTGTCCACCATGCCTCAACTCATAGGAAACAAAGAGGATGGATGAGTCAACAGGCTGTGGTTTTTAACCACATTAATGGATCAGAGAAGACAAGAGACTTGAGTGCCCTCCCACATTAGATGAGAAAAGAGGTTCCCTCCTGGGAGAGGAAAATGCCTCTTAAGTTAGCGCTGGTTGTGGAAAGGAGGCCTCAGTTCCTTGACACATAGATCCCTCCAGAGGGCTGCTTGAGTGTCCTCACAACATGGCAGCTGGCTTCCCCTGGGGCTGGTGATCCAAGAGAGACCAAGTCATATCTTTTATGACCAGCCTCAGGGTCACGCATCACTTCCACATTCTATTCATTAGAAACGAGTCAGTAAGTCTAGCCCATACTCAACGGAAGAGGAATTAGGTTCTACTTTTTGAAGAGAGACATAGGCAGGTCCGAATGTAGTGATGTTTACAACTAATTGATCACAACGAGTTACAGATTTCTTTTTTCTTCTCTCCTTCCACTGCTTCATTTGACTAGACTTAAAAAAAAATGAAAAGTATCAAAATATTTCTGGGCATGTTTTAAAACCACTACAGATATGACTTATCTGGCCAGGTACGAGGTGCTAGAGACATAGAAATGAATCAAAATCCCTGCCCTCTATGTTCTAGAGACATAGAAATGAATCAAAATCCCTCAAGAAACTCTCAGCTTAACACAGGAGACTGATATGTTACCTGGATTACAATAAACCAGGGATCACAGGGAGGAAATTTTCTACTGGGGTGGGGACAGGTGACAGTGAGAGAGGAGTCTCAGTGGGGACCTTGATGTGGGCCTTGGAGCATGAGTAGGAGTGTGTTAGCCAAGGTGAACTGATGCTCAGCACCCATGCTGGTGATCACCTCCTCCTGGTGATCCTTCCTGCACTGCAGAGGCTCATGAAAGAAGCCCATTCTCCTCGCAGGCAGCCCTTCCAAGAGGATTTAGGTCCTGCCAATAAGATGTGCTAAACCTTAGCTCCCATGCCTTTTGCTATTTCTGCTGACAAGCTCTGACATGGAGGTGTGTGCTTTCTTGGCATCATAGGTGGCAGCAACCCCACTGTTCAGATCCTGACTGATGGGTGTCCAGGGAAAGGGTGGGACATCCTTTTGCTATGAGATTGTGGCTAGTATGGCATGGTTGTGGGGTGGCAGTTGTATACAGTAGTGGGGTGGCTTTCTGAGTGTAGGAAATGCTCAGACCTGGTGGGGTGCAGTCCCAGTGCTTTGGGAGGCTGAGGCGGGTCGATCACTTGAGGTCAGGGGATCGAGACCAGCCTGGCCAACATGGTGAAACCCCATCTCTAATAAAAATACAAAAATTAGCTGATTGTAGTGGCATGCACCTGTAATCTCAGCTACTCAGGAGGCTGAGGCAGGAACCACTTGAACCCAAGAGGTAGAGGTTGCAGTGAGCTGAGATCATGCTACTGTACTCCAGCCTGTGTGACAGAGGAAGACTCTGTCACAAAAAAAAAAAAAAAAAAAAAAAATTCTCAGACCTTCCAGAACCCCTTCTAGAGTTGGAGGGTTGGGGGGGGGTCCTCAAAACACACAGACAGCTTTCATCGAATTCTTCCTCCAATGCCTGCTTCTCCTGGCCACCTTTACTTCAACTCTTTTATATCCTTAAGTGTGTGAGGGGCATAGGTGATCTTAGCTTGTAAAGCGCAGGGATTTTGAAGCCTCAGTTGCAACTGAGAGTTACACAGTTCCATTTTAACAACCGATTACTCCAAGTTAAAATCCATAAAATGCCAACCAAAAATTAATCTGGCCCCCTCCAGTCTTTTATTTTCTCCCTTACTGAACTCATCCACACACCCACACGCCATGCTGTCAGTCAAATAGAAGTGGCACTGGATTAATTTCAGAGATAAATATGGGAACTTTGGAAAGTTTACAAACTCAGCAGTTGTCAGGAACCCAGCTTTGCTTTGCTGACATTCGCCCATGGTTTCTGGCCTGAGATGTGCAGGTTAGAACGGAGCTCATCTCCCACCAGCCCTGAGCTGCTGAGATACAGACTCATGATGGGATTTTTATTATCATTCTTGTCTTAAGGCATCACCATCACATACCAGCTTTCATGGGGCTCTCGCTCTCCAGCACCACCCCCGCACACACCCACACACTGCCCTAGACACTCTTTGGAGCCTGACATCCCCACATTCACTTGATAAATATTTACAGCTGAAGAGACAGCAGGCTGGAAAGCACATGGCAGCCATGGATCCCACCCACAGTGGGACTCACTTGGTGTCAACTTGGCTTGTAAACCTCTCTGAATGCAGGGCAAGGCATCCTGGGGAAGAAGCTATAAACAAGCATTGCTTGGCTGAACCCCTAATTGACAGAATCTTGAAACCAGAGACTGCGTCCAAGTTTCCTGCATAGCCCATGAGCTTTACATCTCAGTGGGCGCACACCCTCAATGGAAGACAAACTTGAGGATATGATGGATTTGACGTTTGAAAGATGACTCTCCTTTGCATGTAAGTCAAGAAACAATATCCAGACATCCCCCAAAAGACTTCCTCATGCATATTCTCAACATTTTCTAGGTTCTGGACTCATTTGAGAATATGATTAAAGTTGTAAGTACTCTACCCAGAAAAAATACACAAAGGCACATATACACAGCACTTGCATGTAATAACTTTAAAGACTGAAAGATGAAATAGATCCAAGCCTCTATCTTCCAGGAGCTGACAGTCTTGCAGAAAAGGTAAACAACAATAAACAAAATGCATATCAATATAGATGAGAAAGTGACCCACGTTTTGAAGGGCTGCGGAGCTTATGTATCTTGAGTTCAGGGAGACAGAGATCAGGCTGTGAGGTAAAGAGCCCAGCAGAGGGCAAAGGACTCAGCCCTAATTGCTATTCGTGTGTACTCCAGCTGTCTGCCAAGGGCCTCTGTTCCTCAGCACCTAAGTGAGATGGCCTCCGACTTCTGAATCCCATGGACTGGAGATCCAACACCCTCCCCAGTATTTCTGTTGGTTCCCTGGGAGGACTTGTGGTCTCCCGCTCTTTTTACCTCTCAGAACTCTGGCTTCCTCTCACATCTCTTCTGTCCCCATAGTATGTTCTCCCCAACATAAAATTCAGTCACTTCATTTGTTTCCACAACAAAAAGTTAACCACTGCAAGCATTTACACAGGTTTTGTGGAAAAATGGGGGTAGGGGTGGGGTTCCTGGAAAAGTGCCATATAATACACACCTGGCTTCTGCCATCTGCTGAGTCCTTCTGCCTTCTCTCCATACTTTTGTCTCTTTTCCCCTCTTTTTCAGGAGCAACTCAAAAAGTTCCTAAAGCTTTAGTGTGAGAGGACACCGAGGGCTGGGGCCCACCCCAGTGAGGTAGGGGTGTGTGAGTAGGGGGAACTACTCTGGTTGCAAGCCCCTATCAAGGCATCTTTCCAAAACACACACAGAGTGATTGCTCCAAGAGGAATTCGGCAATAAAAATCTCTCCATACCATTTATATTGGTTAGCTGAAGAGACAAAATCCACTCTGGGCAGATTAAGCGAGAGAGGATTTATGACAGGGTATTAAATGTCTTACAAAACTACTAGGAGGGATTTAGAAGAGACTTTGAGATTTCAGCAAGGCTTCACCCAAATGAAACCTGGGCCCCGTGCCAATAAGGGGGCTGCTGGGTCGCCTCTGACCAGGCCTGGCTCCCAGCAGAACAGATGCCCCTCGCCTCCCAACGTCATGAGGACGGTGACAAGGCCCCAGTGCCAGTCCCGCCACGGCAGTGCCCGCAAAAAACAGCGGGAGCAGCAGGCAAGGGTCTTCCCTGGCTTCCGCCCAGATCTCCCACCGTGCATCTGATTCGCAGAGCCTTAACGCCCTCGGACCCCTGACCGCATGGGAGTCTGGGAAATGTAGTTTTTAGCTTTCCAGCCTGTGCAATACCGGACAGTTCAGTGGAAGGCAGAGGGAATGAAAGTTGAGTGTCGGCCGGGCGCGGTGGCTCTAAGCCTGTAATCCCAGCACTTTGGGAGGCCGA
Source organism: Piliocolobus tephrosceles (assembly GCF_002776525.5). Lineage (NCBI taxonomy): Eukaryota > Metazoa > Chordata > Mammalia > Primates > Cercopithecidae > Piliocolobus > Piliocolobus tephrosceles. The sequence continues at coordinate 54,013,685 of NC_045446.1, read as the reverse complement.
GACGGTCGGATCACGAGGTCAAGAGATCGAGACCATCCTGGCTAATATGGTGAAACCCCGTCTCTACTAAAAAATACAAAAAAAAAAAAAAAAAAAAAAAAAACTAGCTGGGCGAGGTGGCGGGCTCCTGTAGTCCCAGCTACTCGGGAGGCTGAGGCAGGAGAATGGCGTAAACCCGGGAGGCGGAGCTTGCAGTGAGCTGAGATCCGGCCACTGCACTCCAGCCTGGGCAACAGAGAGAGACTCCGTCTCAAAAAAAAAAAAAAAAAGAAAGAAAGTTGAGTGTCAATCTACTGTGTACAGATAAACCACACCATATCATTTCGAATGGGGGGAGAGAGGAAGAAGGTGGAGGGGAGAAGAGAATTTGCTTTTATTAGGCACCTACTGTAAACGAAGTAACTTATATCTCTTAATTCCTATAACACGATGAGTAGGCCTTATCACCATATTAAAACTATGGGAACTAAGGCTTACAGAGAATAAGGTTTTTTTGTGGGTTTTTTTTTTTTTGACAGGGTCTTGCTCTATCACCCAGGTTGGAGTGCAGCAGCATGATCACAGCTCACTGCAGTCTCAATTTCTCAGGCTCAAGCAATCCTGAGTAGCTGGGACCACAGGTGCACACCATCATGCCCAGCTAATTTTAAAATTACTTGTAAAGATAGGGTCTCATTATATTGCTCAGTCTGGTGTGAAATTCCTGGGCTTAAGTGATCCTCCCACCTTGGCCCCCCCAAAGCACTGGGATTACAGACATGAGCCACCGCACCCAGCCCATACAGAGGATGTGACCTTTGCTCCAGTCACATCAACACAGGTGCATCCCAGGACAGTAGGGGAAACTCCAGAAATCATACAAGCTAAGGAAAGGTAGCTTAGCTTATAGGTCCATCTACTAGAAATTCCAAATGTTCTGCATGGTTCCCACTTTGCTGTCCTCTATTCACAAGTTCCTCCTATTCTGACTATCCTGATCATCTCAGGACCCACCTTGTCTTCCAACTTCTGTCTGAGGCAGCCATCAGGGTGACACTCTGCTGGGCTGGCAGGCCCACTGACACCCTTCCAGAAGCACAGAGGTAGCTTGTCAGAGGACTTCTTCTTGTAGGAGCTTGTGGCTGTTTCTTCCAACATCATGGACAATTCAGGAACATCCGTATGCAGTGGCTTCATAACTCCAATCCCAACCTCAGCCTCTGGGGAGCTGTCCTGCAGTCTTATTGTTGTCCCCCACACATTTCATCACAAGAGAGGAGTCTCCACCTTCCCCACTCAAGCAGTGGCTTTGGGTTTGAAGTCAGCTTGTCTGTCAGTTGCCAACCATGCTACAAACTTAACTAATCTCTGAACTCCGACCTCAGGGCCCCCACTTGTAGTTTCTCACAGAACTCAGACTTGTCTTCCTCAGATGTATATGGGCCTCCCAAGTGGGCTTCGATTCCTCAGAACCTTCCTCGATGTTCTTTTGTGTAGAGAATAACAGAGGCCGGTCTTCTCACAAGCCTAACGTGAGAACCTAATGGGGCCAGGCGCGGTGGCTCATGCCTGTAATCCCAACACTTTGGGAGGCCGAGGCGGGCAGATCATTTGAGGTCAGGAGTCCGAGACCAGCCTGGCCAATATGGTGAAACCCCATCTCTACTAAAACTACAAAAATTAGCTGGGTGTGGTGGCAGACACCTGTAATCCCAGCTACTTGAGAGACTGAGGCAGGAGAATTGCTTGAACCCAACCCGGGAGGTGGGGAGGTGGAGGTTGCAGTGAGCTGAGATCTCACCACTACACTCTAGCCTAGGCAACAAGAGTAAAACTCCGCCTCAAAAAAAAAAAAAAAAAAAAAAAGAACCTAATGAGATAATTATGAGATGCTCTCACACATGCTTAGACCTTAGTAAATCCCAGTTGTTTGCCTCTGATCCCTTCCTGTGGTAGGCCACTTCTGAGATGGTCTTGATGATCTGGGTACTCATGAAACTGCCTTTGCAAAAATTTCAACTGAGAAATTTATCACAGTGAAAGAGATCTAACCTAACTGACTCCATCTTGCTTCTAACCTCCAAGCTGTCCGTGTTCATTCCTGGGCACAGGCTGAACTAACTTTGGGAGGAAGTCAGTTTATAGTTTAACTTTGAAATAAAGATAACAGCCCTTTCCCCAAACAAATCCCCTTCCTGCCTGGGGACTAGACTGCCTTTGCAGGACTAACAAATTCGCCACAAGATTAGAAATTGTGGTTTAGGAGTCATGCAGCTGGAGGCTGTAAGATTCTGAATCTTCCCAAATTGCATCCTGGGGCTAACATCACTATTGTAAAGCCTAAGATCAGTGCTTGGGATATTTTGCAGACCCTGCATTCAGAGGATGAGCTGGTACCACCCAGACTGATAAACTGGCTCATCCATTCACGTGGCCCCTACCCGGGAGCTGACTCAGTGCAAGAGGACAGCTTCCACTCCCTATGATTTCATATCCCACCTGACCAATCGGCACTCCCCACTTCCTGACCCCCTACTCAGCAACTTATCATTAAAAACCCCAATCCTCTAGTTTTCAGGGAAACTGCTTTGAATAATAAAACTCTGGTCTTCCACACAGCTGACTCTGACTCTGTGTGAATTAAACTCTTTCTCTATTGCAATTTCCCTGTCTTGATAAATTGGCTCTGTCTGGGCAGCAGGCAAGGAGAACCCAGTAGGCAGTTACAGTCACATCCTGGTATGTCTCCTCATGTGTGCGTGTGTGTGTGTGTGCATGTGTGTGTACTGTACAGAGTGAGTTGCTTCTAACATAATAAGACTAAAGTGATGGGGTGTCACTTCTGAGATTAGGCTATAAAGGACTATGACTTTCATCTTCCTTGCATTCTCTCTCTCTCTCTCTCTCTGCCCCCCTAGCTAGTGAGGCAAGCGGGGTGCCCAGGGCACAGAATTGAAGAAGACACTCCTTCCCTGGCTCATGCAAGTGCAGGGTCAGCACCTGAGAGGGAGTGTCTCCTCAAATGCTGAGCCCCAAGTGCCTTGCCTGCCTCATCTTCCTTCTAGCCAGCTCCCAGGGCAGACCTAACCCACACTCCTATCCCAGCCTTGACAGTCTCTGAACAGGTCCTGGCCAAGCATGGTGATCAGATTTCCTACCACCTCCAGCTTGATTTCTCAGCCAGATATCAGAGGGAGCACCAGGATCTCTGAGAACCAGCTCTTCTGTGCCAGGCTTCCTGGCACAGAAAAACCAAATATATTTAAATCCCTCTGTCCTCATGTCTCCATGAAGGATACTGGTCTTTTGTATAGTAAGCAGCTCCTTCTTCTTTCATACCAATAGCCAATGACAGAGGTAGTCCAAACCGAAGGCCACCCCACTTCCCACCAGCTTGGGACAAAAACACAGAAAAGCACTGTGCATGAGCTGCCTTCCCGTGCCCTCTCAGTATGGCGTAGTATATGAACATGGCAATGTTTATATGAGTGTAGTATATGAGCGTGGCAACGTTTACCAGCAGGGGACTTTAGAATGCCTCCGAATCTGCCAAGCACTATGTATTTTAATGTGTATGATGACAGCTATCATTTGAGGGATGCTAGGCACTATGCTAAGTGCTCTACTTGTGGTTTTGGTTTGATTTACTCAAAGACCTTAGGAGGTAGGTCTCATTTTTAGGGATGAAACTCAAGTCTCAATAGGTTGACTAACTTGTCTGAGATCACAGTTAATACATCATGGCCCCGGGACTTGAACTCAGTCTAGCTGGGCTCTAAGCCTGTGTGCCCAGCGCTATGCCACATTGCCTCCCCAGCAGAGTTTGGCTTTCCAAGATCCACTGGGCTTCTCCTTCTTACCATGATCAGAATCCTGGTGTAAGAGTTTCTCTGCCAGGTGCAGTGGCTCACGCCTGTAAGCCCAGCACTTTGGGAGGCAGAGGTGGGCAGATGACCTGAGCCCAGGAGTTTGAGACCAGCCTTGCCAACATGGCAAAACCCTATCTCTACTAAATACAAAATTAGCTGGGTGGTGGCATGCACCTGTAGTCTCAGCTACTCGGGAGGCTGAGGCACAAGAATCACTTGAACCCCAGAGGTGGAGGTTGCTGTGAGCCAAGATCACACCACTGCACTCCAGTCTGGGCAACAGAGTGAGACTCTGTCTCAAAGAAGAGAATAGAAAGTTTCTCTCTTCTCCCCATTCCCCCTCCATCACTCCCATGAAAGTTTAAATAAACATGAAAAGTTAAGTAAACATACAAATAAAACTTGCCTCCTACCTCTTTAACACTTCCCTTCCCAAGAAGCCCACCCAGACCAAATCACATGCAGGAGGCCGCTATGAGGGTGGCAAATGGCATTCTGTTCTGGAAGGGCAACCACAAACTTTAGAGCCAAGAAGCCCTGGCTTGGAAGTCCAGTTCTACCCCTTTGTAGCTGAGTGGGTGATTCTGTCTCAGTCTCATTTATAATCTGTAAAATGGGGAAAGTAATGCTTACTTCTTAGGGTGCTTAATTCACTCATTAAATGAATACATTTAAGTATATATAATATATACTGATATAATTGAATATATTACATATATAAATAATAATCCTGTGCCTTGAGTGCCACCATGTCAGCCAAGGTTTCCTGCCCTTTGAAATTTCCAAACATTGGCTGGAATCTCATCTTGGCCTCTGCAAGGAACACGATCCATTTAGAGATTTGTTACAGATTTCTGTTGTGTCACTTTCCTTTTTAAGGCAAAGTGGCTACAGTGGGCCATGGTTTTAAATACTATTTTCTTCTTCTCTGTTATATGCATAAGGCTCCAGGAACCATGTCAGGTGCATTGTAGTTACTTTGAGGACCAAGGGGACAAAGGAGGGGGAGGAAGGAGAAGTCCTCCTTAAAGAGGAGGCTGGACCCCTCATGGGCTTTCCCGTAAAAAAGTTCTGGGAGCAGTTGTTCCATTCTGAGGTTTTCAGGTATAAGAAACAGAAAATTGCCAGGCGCAGTGGCACCCGCCTGTAATCCTAGCTATTCAGGAAGCTGAGGTGGGAGGATTGCTTGAGCCCCTGAGTTTGAGCCTATAGGAACCACGATCATAACCACTGCACTCCAGTCTGGGTGACACAGTGAGATGGAAGGGAGGGAGGGAGGGAGGGAAAGAAAACCAAACTTGAAGGCCTTAAACAACCAAAACAATGTACGGGTTCACAAAATCTAAAGTTTAGAGGTCATGTGGGCTTCTGGCACAGGCTCTTGAGAGCTCCCAGCATTTGGGGGGCTGCAACTCTGCTTGTCTGAAAATTTCTCACCTCTTCCTCCCAGTAGTCGGCTTTTTCTTTTTTCTTTTCTTTTCTTTTTTTTTTTTTTTTTGAGACAGAGTCCTGCTCTGTCGCCCAGGCTGGAGTGCAGTGGCCAGATCTCAGCTCACTGCAAGCTCCGCCTCCCAGGTTTACGCCATTCTCCTGCCTCAGCCTCCCAAGTAGCTGGGACTACAGGCGCCCGCCACCTCGCCCGGCTAGTTTTTTTGTATTTTTTTAGTAGAGACGGGGTTTCACCGTGTTAGCCAGGATGGTCTCCATCTCCTGACCTCGTGATCCGCCCGTCTCGGCCTCCCAAAGTGCTGGGATTACAGGCTTGAGCCACCGCGGCCGGCCCCAGTCGGCTTTTTCTAAACCAGTCTTTCCTTGAGGTAGCACAAGGCAGCTGACAGCCTCCAGGGCTCAGCACTTCCTCACTCATGTCTGGGGGATCAGTGTGGTTGTATGCCCACCCCTAAAACAATCGCAGTGGCCAAGGGAATGCCAAGGGGGCAGGGATTATGTTGATGGGTTTAGGCCAATTGGAACTGATCCCTGAAACTAAGAGTTGGTTTGATCCTAGACTTAAACCACATTGCTGCTTTACACAATGGGATGGGGGTGTGGAAGGGAGAGCAACTGCAGGAATGGCAGCTGCAGATCTTCACCCCAAAGACCGTTCTTCAGTGTGGGTGTAGGTGGATCGTGTTGTGTGTGTCAGTGTGAATGTGTGATGCATCAGTGTGTGAAGTGTGTGCTTGTGGGGATGAGAGTGTATTGTGCACATGATGTGACTGTGTAAGCGTGTATGTTGTGTGTGATTGTGCATATATGGTAAAGTGTGTGTGTATGTTTGTATTAGCTGAGAAGACCATATGCTGGACTAAGTGTGCCTTCCATTGTTTTTTAAATTTTTATTTTATTTTATTTTTATTTCAATAGGTTTTGAGGTATAGGTGGTTTTGGTTACATGCATAAGTTCATCAGTGGTGATTTCTGACACTGTCACCCCAGGAATGTACCCCCAGCAATGTACACTGTACCCAATGTGTAGTCTTTTATCCCTCACTCCCCTCCCAACCTTCCCCCAACTCCCGCCAGTCCCCAAAGTCCATTATATCATTCTTGTTGGGGCCTTCCATTCTGACTCTGCTGCTGCCACCTTGCTGGCCCCCAACGGGCTCCCCCATCCCCGCACCCTCACCCCAGTTCATGAGCAAAATCCCTTTTCCCCTAAGCAGAGATGATAGAGTGGAAATTTTAACAACTTTCCTAACGAAAAAGGAGAAGAGAAAGGAAATCCATTTAGAGAGCATAAGAAACCCAGAAAGTCATTTCTGACAATGTATGTCCCTGAGCCAATTATGACCTCCTACTTCCACCACCCTGCTCCTTGCTGTCTCAGAGCCTTCCCAGCTCCCTCCCTGGCGCTAACTGCTGGACACCACCCTAGGACGTTTGTCCCCTAGCAGCCGAGGCCAAAAATCCCATTTGCACATTTGTACTCGCCATTCTGCCTCAGGGCCCTCCGTCACCCCCACCCCCTCGGTCACCTCCCCCCCTCCGTCCTCTCCTCCCGCCTCCTTGGAGAAACTGAGAAACCTTCGAAACAAGGGCCCCACGGCAAGAAAGACGGCTTCCTTATACTCTGTGGCGAGGATCGGCACATGTAAACACAAATAGGAACGTTGCCTCAAGCGCTCCATTAGCGCACTCTAGAGTCCTACAAAGGACTAGACAAAACAAGGTCATCTCCCCAAGTCCCAGCCCAGTGCCTGGCCGCCCACCCTTTCCTCCGCCCGGGGCCTGCTCCTTCCGGCAGGTCCCAGTCCAGTGCAGCCCTCTGCTGCCCTCTGCTGGGCCCTTGCCTACACAGCCCCGGTGCTCACCAGTAACCAAGAACATCGGGGGTTCTTGGCCAACCTTTTCATGTTCCTCTGTGGTCTGGAGGCTGGAACAGGTTCACCAATATTTTCACTCACCCATCACTCCTCAGTGTGCTGGAACCTGTGAACGGTCACCTAGTCGTTCTGAGTCTCATGTCCTCGATTTTTTTTTTTTTTAAGGCAAAACAGAGGTTATAATCCCTACCTCACAGGACCAGGGTGAAGATTAAAAGGGTTTATTCATTCATTTATGAGTCATATGTTTACTGCACCTCTACTGTTTGCTAGACACTGGGTTGGTACTAAGGATACAAAAAGAAACTATCCCTGCACAAATGGCGCTTACTGTTCTGTATACACAAATACAAAGTCGTGAATCATGATAAAGGAACTTAGTAAGATGCTGGGATAGACTAAGACAAGGGGAAGCTTCTGGGAAGATAAGGAGGCAACTTAAGCATGAATACGAGTCACATCCAAGGGATAAGGGGTTTGGGGCGGGTCTTCCAGACAGAGGCGCAAGAAGGCTGTTGTGAAGGCCCCAGAAAAGGTGATAGAGGTGGGGAGTAGCTGTAGCTGGAGGGTAGCCAGAGGGGGCAGGGCCTCGATGAGAATGGAAAGGGGTTTGGACTCTATTCTAAGTGCTGTGGGAGCCATGGAAGGGTTGAGAAGTGGGGTTGTGAGGCAGTGGCTCACACCTGTAATCCCAGCAGCTTGGGAGGCCAAGGTGGGCAGATCACCTGAGGTCAGGAGTTTGAGACCAGCCTGACCAATATGGTGAAACCCCATCTCCACCAAAAAAAATTTAAAAATTAGCTGGGCATGGTGGCATGTGCCTGTAGTCCCAGCTACTGAGGAGGCTGAGGCAGGAGAATTGCTTGAACCCAGGATGGGGAGGTTGCAGTAAGCCAAGATCACTTCACATCACTGGGTGACAGAGGGAGACTCCATCACAAAAAAAAAAAAAAAAAAAAAATGGGCCGGTGTGGTAGCTCACACCTGTAATCCCAGCACTTTGGGAGGCCACGGCGGGCGGATCATGAAGTCAGGAGTTTGAGACCAGCCTGGCCAACATAGTGAAACCCCATCTCTACTAAAAATACAAAAAATTAGACAGGTGTCGTGGCACACACCTGTTATCCCAGCTACTTCGGAGGCTGAGGCATGAAAATCTCTTGAACCCAGAAGGTGGAGGTTGCAGTGAACTGAGATTGTGTCACTGCACTCCAGCCTGGATGACAGAGCAAGACTCTGGCCACCTTCCTCTCCGCAAAAAAATTTAGCCAGGTATCGTAGCACACGCCTGTGGTCCCAGCTGCTTGAGAAACCAAGTCAGGAGGATCACTTGAACCCAGAAGTTCAAGACTGCAGTGAGTTGTGATTGCACCACTGCACTCCAGTCTGGATGACAGAGTGAGACACTGTCAAAAAAAAAAAAAAAAAAAAAAAAAAAAAAGCATGGTGTAGAGGACAAATTATCCCCTTTGTATAAATTACAACACTGACACACAATGTAGGTAGATGCAATTTTTTTTTCTGGAAAGAATCACAGAAAAGTATGCTTTTAGGAAGAGAAAATTGGATGAGAGGAAAGAAAATTGAGTCTCTGTTTTTGTTTTGTATCTTTCTAAAGTAAAGTTAAAGGATTTGAAAATATTTACCTTGGATTTACATTATTTTTTGACTTGAATTTTTTTAAAAAACCTGGTGCTCAATTGTTCAGTATCAATGTATTGCGTCTGAGCTCATGGAATGAGCCTTTCAATGTATGCTCTGCACTAAGCAACAGATTTCCTTTAAGTGTCTCTCCTTTAAAGTGGGCATGATGTTAAGCTTTCTCAGTTGGAGGCTGGAGGGACGTCGAAGGAGGAAAAGACCTTCCTGCCATTTTGCCAAAGTTGAGGGTTGGTGGGGTGAGCATGAGGACACATGGTGACTTTGCCCCAGTCAGGCACGCAGAGCACTGTGTCTCGGCAACCCTGTGGCTCGGCCTAGCCACAACCTTTCCAGAGCCCTCTCGGCAAAAACCAGAGCCCCTGTACAGCCCCTGTGTGGCTCACATGCTCTGAAGGCCTCCTGCCGAAACCAGTGCCCTGACCACCCAGGCCACCACATGCTGATGGCCTGCATGTTTTCCTGCATTCTAGGGGTGGCCAACTGCTTGTCCAGCAACTCCAGCCAGCTCCAGCCTGTCCTAACCAGACACTGCTCTTGGTGGCTGAACCACACCTTCTCCAGTGAGATCTGAATTACTCCCAAGGTTGGCTTCTTTCGGTGCCCTGCCTCAGCCCTAGAGTACTGAGCAGAGTTTCTTTACATAGTATAGTAATCCTTTCAGCAGTTAATAATTCTTTATATTATCCTCAGCCAACTCACACAGGAATAGAAAAACAAATACCCCATGTTCTCACTTATAAGCAGGAGCTAAATGATGAGAACACATGGACACAAAGAAGGGACCAACACACACTGGCGCCTACTTGAGGGTGGAGGTGGGAGGAGGGAGAGGAGCAGAAAAGTAATTATTTGGTACTGGGCTTATGGTAATGAAATAAGCTGTACAACAAACTCCTGTAACACAAGTTTACCTCTATGACAAATCTGCACATGTACTCATGAACCTAAAAGTTAAAAAGTTAAAATTTAAAAAACAATACAAACAAAAAAAAAACCACCTTTCCCTGTTTGACCTAACATGTGCCTCCATTTCTTCATCTGTAAAATGTGGACTATAACAGTACCCATGTCACAGGAATCTTGTGAGGATTAAATTAGTTAAGATATATATACAAAGCATTTAGAAGAGTTCCTGACACATCATAAGTACTGTATAAATGATGTTATGTGAGGAAAGGCTGAGGGGAATAAAAAGTCTAGAGGCTGGGCGCCGTGGCTTATGCCTGTAATCCCAGCACTTTGGGAGGCTGAGGCGGGTGGATCACCTGAGGTCAGGAGTTTGAGATCAGCCTGGCCAATATGGTGAAACCCTATCTCTACTAAAAATACAAAAATTAGCCAGACATAGTGGCATACACCTATAGTCCCAGCTATGTGGTAGGGTGAGGCAAAAGAATCACTTGAACCCAGGAGGCAGAGGTTGCAATAAGCCGAGATTGTACCACTGCACTCCAGCCTGGGTGATGGAGTGAGACTGTCTCAAAAAAAAAGCAGTCTAGAGTCTGGTAGAATGAGTACTGTCTTCAAACATCTGAAGGACTGTCATGTGCAAGACCCTTTTACTGAAAACTGTAACAGAAGTGGAAAACCATGGGAAGAAAGGCTTGGCTCTTCATAAAGAATCGGAAATGGTTTGAGCTGCCCTAGAGTGACCAAACATTCCCAGTTTGCCCAGACTGTCCCGGTATTAAAACTGAAAGTGCCATCTCAGACAACTGCTAGGACAGGCAAATGGGGCCAAGAGATGGTTGGTCACTCTAGCTGTCCCCCAGCAAGGCATCCTTCATGAAGCAGAGAGTACCTGTTGCTGATGGATCTGAGCAGAAGCAGAGGAATCCTGGTTCAGGGATGGTAGAGAAGCTTTCCCCGCATGAGGAAGGAACTGGGACTAGATAAACTTTAATCCTGATAAAGCATACTTTTATGGAAACAACTTGGATCTGGAGATAGGAAAAAACCCACTCCAAATTCTGTCTCTGCCACTTGCCAGCTCTGTGATCTTGGATAACTTGATTAATTTTCTGAGCTTCAGTTCCTTGATCCATAAAATAGGAATAGTCGTTCCCAACTTGTAAGGCTGTTGCATGGATTAGACATAATGTATGGGGGGAGATTTGCACAGTGCCTGGCACAATGTAAGTATCCAAGAAATTATAACTTCTCCCTCTAAGGTCTCACTCTAGGATTCTCTAATCCCCAGGTTCTCTAAGCTGCGGTTCTCAAACCAGCAGCATCGACAGCACCTTATGAGAAGTGTGAATTATCCACTCTACCCCATACCTACTGAACCAGAAACTGGGAGTGGGGCCCAGAAATCTAAGTTTGAGTCAACTCTCCAGATGATGCTTGTTACCTAAAATATTTGAGAAGCACTGCTTGAAGGGACTGTCCTATCGCTGAAAGAAAAAAGTAGAAAGTCTCTCCAAAACTTGAAAAGTTCTCCCTTTATTCCACTGTAAAGTAAAGTTATTTTAAAATGCTATTAACATTGGAACACAATTTTTTCAAATAAAACAGAAGGAATTAAAAATAGTGCTAATCCCAATGCCTTTTTTTAAATTGCCTTTGTAAATAGCCTTCACGTGCGCCAGCTGTCTGCACTCTGGCGTAGATAAGTCAGTATGACCTGGCTTTGACACATCCTCAGACCAATAGCACTGATGAGTTGACTAAGTTTGGTTACACTGTGTTAGCCACTAATGTGGCCAACCATAAACTACACAGTCAAATTTACTTTCCACATTAACTGAGGAAGCAAGTGTGGGTACGATAGTTGGGAAAGAAGTTTTTTTTTTTTTTTTGAGACGGAGTCTTGCTCTGTCGCCCAGGCTGGAGTGCAGTGGTGCAATCTCGGCTCACTGCAAGCTCCACTTCCCAGGTTCACACCATTCTCCTGCCTCAGCCTCCCGAGTAGCTAGGACTACAGGCACATGCCACCACGCCTGGCTAATTTTTTGTATTTTTAGTAGAGACGGGGTTTCACCTTGTTAGCCAGGATGATCTCGATCTCCTGACCTCGTGATCTGCCCGCCTTGGCCTCCCAAAGTGCTGGGATTACAGGCATGAGCCACAGTGCCCAGCTCGGAAAGAATTTCTTAAATGGTTACAGCATACTTCTTTATGCATAAAAGCACCCCAGGGATAAGAAAAAATAATTCTCATTGGAGTGCATGTTAATTTTTTTCTCTGCCCTGACAGTTCCCAGAACACGGTATGTTTATAACATACATAAAGATAGAGAAAGAATCAGGAAAAAATATTTTAAAACAATTCTAAACCCATTTTATAAAGATCTTTTAATATACAAAATCCAAGATCATTCGGTCAAAATGACCCATCTTGTTTTTAATTTGAAATACTTCTTACAACTTTTAGGAATGAATGTGAAGAATAATCTTTTCAAGGTCCTGAAAATATCTTCAAAATATTTACTTAAACATTTAAGCAGAAAGTTTCTTCTACACAAAGCAGTAACATGCAAAGTCCATGTGTACATTTGTCGGGTAAATGCACCTGTGGCAATAACTTAAGCATACCTTAGAATGACTTTGTATGGTAGATACACCTGAAATGTGTGTGTTTCCGAGCTAGGGAATCCGTGCATGGCCAACCTGGAGATTCTTTCCTTGTCAATGAGGAACATCTGAGCCTGTGGCCCATCCAGTGGAACACAGGCTATACAGGAGATTGAGGCCTTGAGTTCTGGGGTAAATGAAGGTTGCCAGGTGGAGGTTGTTAGCAGGAAAGTATTAAGTGAAAATGCTGTATAAACTGCATGCTGTGTGCAAGCAGTATGGTTTTCCTGCCAGCCCACTGCCTCCACTAGGTCATGTGGTTACGCGGTCCCTCCCGTCGCCACTGGACCGTTTCTGTAGGTAGGTAAGGCGGGTCTCCTGCCCAGTCCACCACCACTGGACCGTTTCTGTAGGTAGGTAATGCGGGTCTCCTGCCCAGTCCACTGTCCACTGGACTCTCTCCTCTGTATGTGAGCCCTAATAAAACCCCATGTCTCCTTTGCTGGCTCTGGGTCTCTTTGACCTTTTGAACCTGGAGCTTTCCCTATTGAGGTTAATAGGGGTTCCACACAACATTTGCTTTTAGAAACAAAGTTCTTTACTATGTTTCCATTTTTTTAAATATATATACAAGAAAACTCAAAATTTATGTAATGAGCATTTTCCAGCATTCTTACCCTGGGAGAGGGGGTGTTCAGAAAGTATCTCTTCAAGAAGGACAGAGGCAGAGGGAAGACAAGACCACGTACACAACAATGTATTTTAAAGAGAAAAGGGTAAATATACTGTGATATACTGTTCTCCGAAGCTGAATATAGTTCAATGCCAAGCTATCTTTGGAGACAATAAAAATATAAAAGAGAGAGTTCATTGTAGAAGAATAACAAGGAAGGCTTCCTGGAGGAGATGGAACACACAACGGATGTCAGATAACCAGTAAGTTTTAATGCTATGACGTGTGCTTTTGTTGCAAGCCTTAAAGAGTGTTCTTGTCAAGATTTTGCTCATGATACTCTTTCTGCATAAAACATCCTTCCCACAATTCTGCTTATTTAAATCCGACCCATCTTTCAGGGCCTACCTGAAGTTCTATCTTCTTTCCTTCCTTCCTTCAATAAGGATCAATAATAAAATCCTTCAGGAGGGAGGAGCCGGGTATAATAGCTCACACTTGTAATCCCAGAACTTTGGGAGGCCAAGAGTTTTTCTTGAGACCAGGGATTCGAGGCTAGCCTGGGCAACATAGCAAGACCCTGTCTCCACCAAAAGAAATAGTAATAATACACACACACACACACACACACACAAGAGGGGAGAGATCATGTGCTTCTTGTCACTGGGGACAAGAAAGAGAGGACGAGAAGAGTTGGAGAGTCTGTGTTCCACCTGAAGTGAGAAAACTCCAAGAGACAGAGTAGTGACCACTTCCAAAGCAATGACCGCTGCTAAAGCAATGACACATACGCATTGAACTAACACCTGACACCCCATCTGATTTTCCACACCAATCCTCGGAGACAGATATGACTACCCCAGCCCAACCTCACTCCCACCCTTGTCATCTACAGTGTTGACAGATTACAGTGCCCTTGTTATAGGGTTGTTCTGAGGATTAAATGAGTTTCTGTATGTAAAATTCTGACACTAGTAAATATTCCATACCTGTTAGGTGTTGTTATTTAATGACTACTAGGGGAAGTAAAATCAATGAAAAAAATAACTTGTTCAGACATCCCAAAGATATCACATACTTAGGGATAATATCCATGCTCATCTCTTGCCTTAGAGATTCCCAGACCAAGCAGACAATGTTAAACACCAAACCCACCTGAGATACAGACCTGTGATTTTAAGAGCTTAGGAGAGACTCTTCCCCCATTGCACCATCTATAACTTTTATACCCAGAACCTCTGTGTTGGTGGGATTTTTTTTTTTAGTTCCCCCACTTTTACTTAGGGTGTAATCTTTTAGCGGTTCCAACGTGAGCCCAAAGCCTCTAATTCTGTTTCCGTGTGAACATTAAGACACAATTCACTGGAATATGGAACATCCTGCTATCAGCCACCACTACCTGGGTAGTCTTAGCATGGGCTTACATGCCTGTTCTTCAGATTATTTGATAGCTCAGCTATTCATTTATGAGGACATTTACTGTGTGTGTGTGTGTGTGTGTGTGTGTGTGTGTGTGTGTGTGTGTGTGTTTCAATCAGGCAAATCTAGGTGTTTTTAGCGGGAGGGTTTTCTGGTTATTCGAACCTGCCAGAACTAAGATTTCTATCAGAGTGTTTTACTGACAGTCAAATTAGGTGTGTTGACCTTTATTTCCAGTTCTTACCTAAGGGAGCATTTTATGTAATTTTAAATTCCTGAAAATACAGTGATGTTTTGGAGATGAATATTTATTGAAACCCCAGAGGAAACTATGACACAGGGTATTCTAAGACAACTGCCCAGGCAACTGTACTGATAACTTATAACCCTAAAACTTTTGCCTAATGATGATTTGTCCTAATATTTCACAAACAAACCTTATTTTAATAATTAATAGGGAAAAGTATAATTTAAAAATTCAGCTGCAACAACATGGGATACTCAGCCCATTTCAGTAAAAAGGAATGAAATAATGGCATTCACAGCAACCTGGGTGGAGTTGGAGACCGTTATTCTAAGTGAAGTAACTCAGGAATGGAAAACCAAACGTCATATGTTCTCACTTATAAGTGGGAGCTAAGCTATGAGGACACAAAGGCATAAGAATGATGTGATGGGCTTTGGGGACTCGGGGGTGGGAGAAGGGTGGAGGGGTGACGGATAAAAGACTACACATTGGGTACAGTGTACACTGCTCAGGTGACAGTTGCTCCAAAATCTCAGGAATCAACACTAAAAAATTTATCCACATAACAACAAACACCTGTTCCCCCAAAACTATTGAAATTTTTCTAAAAGGAAAATAATAAAAATAATTCAGCTGCAGAGATGTGTCCTGCTGATAGGCTTCTGTTATGGGCCGTATTGTGTTCACCTCAAAATTCATTTATGGAAGTCCTAACTCCCAGTACCTCAGAATGTGACTATATTTAGAGACAGGATCTTTAGAGAGGTCATAAATTAAAATAACGTCATTAGGGTGAACCCTAATTCAATGACTGAAGTTTTTATAGGAAGAGGAGATTAGGATTTAAACTCATAGAGAGGGAAGAACATGTGAAACCACAGAGAGAAGATGGCCATATAAGAGCCAGGGAAAGAGGCCTCAGGAGAAACCAAACCTGCCAATGCCTTGAGCTCTCACTTCCAACCTACAGAATTGTCAGAAAATACATTTCTGTTGTTTAAGTCATCCAGTCTGTGGTACTTTGTTACGGCAGCCCTAGCCCCAGCAAACTAACATAGCTTCGTATTGTTTCTTAATAATTTATACAAACTACTTAAAACACTTTGATTTGTGTCCTGCTATTTAAAAGATATCTAACTTAAGATCCAAAATATTATTTAGGTTGAGCGTGGTGGCTCATGCCTGTAATTCCAGCACTTTGGGAGGCAGAGGCTGGAGAATCACCTGAGCCCAGGGAGGTCAAGGCTGCAATGAGCCATGATCACATCACTGCCCTCCAGGGTGACAGAGTGACACCCTGTCTAAATATATCTATATCTATATCCACACACACATATAATTATATATAACAAATTATACGTATATATCACTTGTTAAGATCAACTTTCTTCACTCCTTTTTAATAATTAGCATATTTTGCCAGATGTGGTGGTGTCCGCCTATAGTCCCAGCTACTTGGGAGGCTGAAGCAGAAGACTGCTTGAGCCCAGGAGTTTGAGGCTACAGTGAGCTATGATTGTGCCACCATACTCCATCCTGAATGACAGAGTGAGACCCTGCCTCAAAAATAATAAATTAATTAAATAATTAGCATATTTTATCAACATATAAAATAACTTACTCTTCAGATTGGCTAAATGTATATATTTACCAACATTACAGCCAACTGCAATATCAACAACATAAAACTAAGAATCTTAGCAATCTATTTCGAACACGTACTCAACAAAACCCACAGTGGCCAAATACACTAATTGCTTTGCCTTGATCTAGTGCACTCAGGCTCAATATGGAGCATGGCGTTTTGTGAATGGACATTATGCAATCATGCCAGTTGAAATAAAATATTTGAAATCGCTCCAAAACTGGTTCTACAGCTCTAAAACATCTAATTTCATCAGTGTCTGCTACAGTTAGGGAAAAACAAAAGGTTGCTTGTAGCAACCTGTACCAAGAGTGTAGTTTAAGTCTCAATTGTTGCCAGGCCCCTGGTAGGTGATTCTCTCTTCATTGTCCTCGCTGATTCCTTGCAGGCCACCTTCCTCTTCATGCCCTCTGTGTGCTAGAATTCCTCAGGCTGGGAACTAGGCCCTTCTCTTGTCACTCTCCATTCTCTCTCTAGGTTATCTAATCTAATTTAATACCACAGTTTTAAAATTTATTTTTATGCCAATGGCTCTCAGACTTACTTCTCCAGGTTAGAAACTGTCTTCTGAATCACAGATCTGTATATCCAATAACTGACTATCTGAAATCTGCATCTGGCTGTTGCAGAGACAGCACAAACAACACACGTGAAATCAAACTAGTGGTCTACCTTTGCCCAAATGTGCTCCTCCACTAATCTTTCCTATTTTAGGAAATGACACATCATTCACCCACTTGTTCATGCCAGAAACTGGATGTCCTTCTTGACACTACTTTTTCAGTGACCCTGGCCTATATCCAATACATTGGCAAGTCCTAGTGACTAAGGTATCAACAGACGATTGATAGACAGATAGATGATAATCTTAAATCCATCCACTTCTCTCCACCTCCACTGTCTTAAACCTATTCCTATTTATCATCTGTGACCTGGACAGCAGTTTCCTAAGTGGTCTGCCCACATCCTCTCAAGACACTTTCCTATCCATCTTCCACAACGTAGCCAGAACAATCTTTTAAAATCAATTTTTTTTTTTTTTTAATTATTTTTAGATAGAGTCTCGCTCTGTCACCCAGGCTGGAGTGCAGTGGTATGATCTTAGCTCACTGCAACCTCCGCCTCCAGGGTTCAAGCGATTCTCGTGCCTCAGCCTCCTGAGTAGCTGGGATTACAGGTGTGCACCACCACACCCAGCTAATTTTTGTATCTTTAGTAGAGACGAAGTTTCACCATGCTGCCCAGACTGGTCTTGAATTCTTAAGCTCATGCAAAAGGCCCACCTCGGCCTCCCAAAGTGCTGGAATTACAGGCATGAGGCACCACGCCTGGCCAAAATCAATTCTCTTTTATTCTTTCTCCCTCTCATTGACACATACACATCACTTAAAACCTTTCAATCACTTTGCATGTAAGATAAAACCCCAAATCATTAATATATACCAAGTCAAAAGAAATTCTGAAGGACAAAAGCATTTAGAAAAAAAAAGTTTACTTACAAAAACACTTGCAAAAGTATACAAGTGAATTTAGGCTTTAGAAGAACTGATACATCAAATGTACACACACCAAGGTTTACAGTTAGTTGCTTCATGGTAGGAAAACAGCAATTTTCTCATATGACTGCCATATGACCCCAAGCTCCCACATATCTTCAAACTGCAGCATTACAAAAGTCAGCAATTACATTGTAAGAGAGTCGGTAATAAATGGGAAATGCTGAAAGTTTTGTTCACTTTGGAGACTACAGATAGTGTGATACTCTTCTTTCACGGTTTATTTCAGAACACAAAGTATTTTGTTTTTCCTGTGGGATATAATGTGTACACTCACTCATTTTGGACACAGGACAAAATGTCAGTTTTGCTTTATATGAATAAAGCCCAGCATGTCTGGGTACTTCTTATACCAACTTCAACTTATGCCACTCGCCCCCTCATTTTCTACATTCTAGTCACATGACCTTCTCGCAGGTTCTCAAAGCTCTTCCCCAACATGCTGTCCCCTCTGCTACACATTCCCCTACATACTTTACCTGTCAAACTCATTTTCCCAGATGCAACTTAATGTCACTTCCTCCAAATCCCACTCTAAATTGAGTGCCCCAACTATTCAATCATGGCACTATGCATTATCAGGTATGATGCTTTGGATGCAAATAACTGAAAAACCAAACCTATCAATAGAGTTTTTAATATCAGGGAGGCTTTTGGGCATGGAGAATAACAATCACCACTATTTGTACTTTTGTTTAATGCTTACTTTATAAACTTTAAAATGTATTAAACAGTATTTCTGGGAAATACTGTCTGATGCCATCCAATGCAGTATTCACTAACCACATGTGGCTATAGAACACTTGAAATATGACTAATCCAATTAAGGAATTTAATTTCAAAAATTTTTAATTAATTTAAATTTTGGAAAAACTAAAGTATGCGAACTTATTTTTTCAACTGCAAACTTCATGAAATCTAAACACAGATCCAATATTTCCATTAAAATCAGGCAACTGAGACAAGTGTATACATGTGAAATACATACCGAATTTTCAAGACTTAGTATTAAAAATGTAAAAATTATCTGAATTTTTATATTGATTACATGTTGAAATGAGATTTTGGATATATCACGTTAAATAAAATATATTACTAAAAATAATTTTTTTTTTTTTTGAGGTGGAGTCTCGATCGGTCCCCAGTCTGGAGTGCAGTGGGGCGAACCCGGCTCACTGCAACCTCCGCCTCCCGGGTTCAAGCGAGTCTCCTGCCTGAGTCTCCCGGGTAGCTGGGATTACAGGCGCCCACCACCGCGCCGAGCTAATTTTTGTATTTTTAGTAGAGACAGGGTTTCACCATGCTGGTCAGGCTGGTCTCGAACTCCTGACCTCAGATGATCCGCCCGCCTTGGCCTCCCAAAGTGCTGGGATTACAAGCGTAAACCACCGCGCCCGGCCTCTTCTGCAATTTTATTTAAATCACAAATACACTAGGTCCTCTTACATGCTTCGAACAACCAAAAAAAAAAAAAAAAAAAAGACATGAATTATCACAGTGATTACCGAATTAATTGTAAATTTTTTATTTAAACTAGTCACAAAGGTATCATAGGTATGACTTACAGCCAATGGGGACCAAAAGATGAACCAATGATTGGGTTGCGGAACGAAAGACTGAATTATCCACAACAATCTTGCGAAGACAACAGGATTGGCCAGGCCCATCCCAAGAGGTCCACGTCAGGCAGAGGCCCCGCCCACCGCGGGACCAAGCGGCTACGCCTTCCAAGCTTTCATTTGGGGCCGAGCCAGCGCTGAGGACAGTCAAAC
This sequence comes from Piliocolobus tephrosceles, assembly GCF_002776525.5. Lineage (NCBI taxonomy): Eukaryota > Metazoa > Chordata > Mammalia > Primates > Cercopithecidae > Piliocolobus > Piliocolobus tephrosceles. The sequence continues at coordinate 53,994,022 of NC_045446.1, read as the reverse complement.
GCCACATGGTTCCTAAGGCCCTGCAGCCTCTCGGGTCACACCCTACAGCCCTACAGCTGACACGCCAACGAAAGCTTCTGAACTGCCAACACCAAAATGGAAACACCGGAGCCACAGGGTGAGCTCGCGTAGGGCACGCTCCCGCGGGAGTGCTTCCGGGACAGGGGGCGGGGTCGCCGGAAGTGGCCGTCCGCCGTCGGCTGCTCGTTGTTTAAGCGGCTGACGGGAAGGAGAAGCCAGAGCTCTGGCGGCGCCGCGGGGCGGCAGTCAAGACCAGAGACGGAGCCGTCACTCACCTCTGGACTAGCCTGAAGCGGAGACTACCAGCTGCGAAGCGGCGGGGCGAGACACTTGCTCGCCTTCTGACCCCATCATGTCGCGGGGCTCCATCGAGATTCCCCTCCGGGACACTGACGAGGTAAGTGTCGTGTAGGGAGGCGGGTGGGGGCCGTGAACTTGTACGACCGCCCCCACCGACTTCACTCGACTTCGTTTCTGAAGCGAAAGCATCCTCCTTGCCTAAGAGCCCTGATCAAAATCCCTGGCCAAGGTCTGATCATCTTCTTCAGCCCCTGTGCCTTCTCGGGCAGGGAGCACCGCGCCTCTGCAGCCTCAGGGCCACTCGGAGAAGGAGTTCTTGAAAGTTCCTCTCCAGCCTATTCGTTTTTGATAGTGCGCTGCTCTTTTCCTAACCAACACGCGGGAGCGGAGATGTGAGAGTACCCGATAAACTGTAAAACACCTCGCAGATTACAGAGGTGGGCTCTGATGTTACCGGGGTTTATATGCTGCTCAAGCTGGAGATCTTTCCCTGGGAATATATAGGAGGTCATCTCTTCTCCCTTAGAAACTCGAGTCTGTCATGGTGCACTATGTTCTCGACATCAACTCTCCTTCAGCGAGATAGCCCAAGATTTAGCCGCCCCTGTGTGCTGATAGAATTTAACCTCCTCTCATTTACCTATGTCTCATTCATGGGTGGCCTGTGGCTTGTCTGAGTAAAGCTCTCAGCTTTGATGTTCAGTCTTCTTGTGTATCTTATACTCTTACTTTTATTTTTTTGTTTGAGATGTAATATTGAGGTGTAAAATTCAGTGGTTTTTAGTGTATTCGCAAAGTTGTGTAGTCATTGCCTCTAATTCCAGGACATTTTCCTATTATTATTTTTGTGCTTACAGTCAGGACTGTCTGTTACACGCAGGTGCCACCTCCATGATTAATGTGTGCAGTGGCATTCAACTTTGCATGGCCTGTAGGGTCATGCATCTCAAGGAGTCAGACCTATGGCATGAGAGTCTCTAGGGTGCTTATCTGCACTTTACTTGGATTCTATGTTAAGTAGGATTTTGTTTTGTTATTTTTGAGTAAGCAGACCATTTCTAGCATTTTATAGTTCCAGTGATTTGGGGACAAGTAGCAGGTCTGTGCTCTTACTTTATTATAGTATTACCTATTTGTCATGTAGTCCTTAAACATTAACATGTATTAGCTCAACCGTATTGAAAGTGAACACGTACTCTGTGTATATGCATGTTGATTATATTCAAGAAAAGCAGCACAGATGAAATTTGAATTTTAAAGCGGAATAAGAGTTAAGACCTACATTTTGTATTTTAGGTCATTGAACTTGACTTCGATCAGTTACCGGAGGGAGATGAAGTTATCAGTATTCTGAAACAGGAACACACACAACTGCACATATGGATTGCTTTGGCGGTCAGTATTCATGTAGCAAATATTTTTTATTTGTTGACTAGGAAAATACGTAGTTTCTGTTTTCAGATATAGTAATAGCCAGCTTGGCTGCATGATAGATTAATTATACCATGTGTATGGAAATTAATTGTGTTAATAATTTATGAAACAATAAGGCCATTTTCCTAAGTGATATGCTACTCTACTGGTGAATTAGTGTATGTTGGTAAAGGCAAAATTCATTTAAGTACTATTCTATATTGAATATGTGATTATTTAGTGCTTGTTCAGTGAAGGCTGGCTTATGGTTTATAGACAAGCTGAAAAAAAGGAAAGTGCTTCTGTGTGAACATTGCTGCTTAACATTGTTTCCTATAACAATAAAACATTTCCCTTAAAATATTCTAGAAAGTGATTAGGCTCCAGGAAAACCCCACAGAAGTTCTTTTGGGTGAAGTTTATCTCAGGCTTACGTTTTTTGTCCTATTTAGTCTCCTTCAATGTGAATCTTACTGGAGATTCTCAAGAAAATCCAGTCAGAAAGCCTAAAATTCTATATCCTCTACTCGCCAGCATCAGCTGCATAATGATGTTTCCTTTTTATAGGAATAGGTAATATAAATGTTACAGTCATTATTCCTAAGGAGATGTGCCACATTGCTTTCATACAAACATGCAGAAGAGTCTCCTAATATTGTCTTGAAGAATCAGAGAAATAGGTCTGGAATTGGGCTTATATCCCATGCTCAAGACTGCTCTAAGAGTTTCTTCCTTTTGGATGTGGATTTACAGAGAAGTATTTTCAATGACAAGCAGTGCCTTCTTGACTTGAAGTGCCAAGTTTGCTTATTCCATGGAGACCAAGCCTCCTTGTCACACACATTTTTTAAAACCATACAGTAATTTAGGTGTGTGTGTGTGTGTGTGTGTGTATATTATTTTTTTTTTAAAGTACATATGCCTTCCTTAACAGCACTTAAACAAAAATTAGAATATTGGAGGATTAGTGTGACACCTGTAGTAGAATAGATTAATGAAACATTGTGGGATATAGATTTTTATAGGGAAAAGAATGTAGGCTTTGGGGTTAGATCAAGTCTCGGCATGGCTGCTAATTAGCTACGTGACCTTAAACAAGTGATCTAACTTCTGAGCATATGTCTGCATTTAAAATATAGAGATGTTAGCATCTACCTCATAGAGTGGTTGTACAGATTAGAGAATATGTATATGAAATGCCTTTCATGGTATGTGACCAATGGTCAGTGGTTGGTAAATGGTGGATATTCCACATAGAGACAGAGTCCCCCTCTTTTGCCCAGGCTAGACTCAAACTCCTGGGCTCAAGCCATCCTGCCACTGCAGCATCCCAAGTAGTAGATTACAGGTGCATACCACCACACCTACTAGATATTTCTTTTATTATTTATAAGTCAAACAGATGCCTAGAGAAGTTATTAAACAGGCCCAAATCACAGATAATTTTTGGTAGATCTAGAACCAGAACCCAAGTTTTCTATTTAGAATTCTTCATATCTTTTATTATTGTTTTCTCTCTTAGGCTCCACTTGTCTGAAAATTTTAGTTAGAAATCAACTATTGCTAGATAAGTAGCAGATTGGGAACATTTTGAGTCATTCCAGTTTTTTAAACAGCTTTATTAAAGTCTAATGGATTTATAATAAATTGCACATATTTGACATTTACCATTTGATAAGTTTTATCATCTGTATATACCTGTGAAGCCATCACCACAATCAAGGTTAATGAATACATCCATCACCTTCCAAAACTGTCCTCTGTACCACTCCCCACAAGCCCCCCACCCCACCCCTAATCCCTGTGCCAGATCATGACTGGTCTGCTTTCTGACACTAGAGATTGTTTTATGTTTTCTAGAGTTTTATATAAATAGGATCACACAATATGTACTCTTTTTTTTGGTCTGATTTCTTTCGTTCAGCATAATTACTTTGAGATTTATCCATGTTGTAGCATGTATTAATAGTTCATTCCTTTTCATTGTAGGATTGTATCCTTTTTATGGATACACCACAGCTTGTTTATCCATTCACCTATTAATCAACATTTTGATTGTTTCCAGTTTTTTGTTATTACAAAAAAAGCTGCTATAAACATTTATGTACAACTTTTTATATGGACATATGCTTTAGTGATTCTAATTTGTTTCATTACCTATAGCTGGAATACTACAAGCAAGGAAAAACAGAAGAGTTTGTAAAATTGTTGGAAGCAGCACGTATAGATGGCAATTTGGACTATAGAGACCATGAAAAAGACCAGATGACTTGCTTGGATACATTGGCAGCGTATTATGTACAACAGGCTCGGAAAGAAAAGAATAAGGACAATAAAAAGGATCTTATTACACAGGCCACCTTATTGTATACAATGGCCGATAAAATTATTATGTATGATCAGGTAAAAATAAAGTCAAATTTCTTTCCATTTATGAAGGGGGGAAAAGCACATGAAAGCAAAATGTGTGTGAGAGCAGATTTTTTGAAAGAGTTTTTCTTTAAATAACATGGTTGATAGAGTCAAAAAGAAGAAAGGTTCCTCATTAAAATTGGAATGCTTTGGTTTTTGTACTGTTTAAGTAATATGGGCGAATTTAGTACATAAAACTTGCTTCAGTAATTTTATTATCTCCAGGTGAATTTCAAGAATATTTTAAGGAATTAAAATTTTTCTTTTGGTCGTTGTTACTGGCGCAGAAGACTTACATTTCAGGATAATTTCTCATTTTGTAATTAAGAATTGCTTGTTAGTAGCTTAAGCACATTACATTTGATAGGGGAATTTGCATTGTGCTCCACTTCCTTGCTATTTGGTTTTCACTTTAGTGTTACACGTTCATGGTATATGGGGGTAAAGTCTAAGATAATACATTACTTTGTAGAACCATTTGTTGGGAAGAGCCTGCTTTTGCCTCCTTGAGGGTGACAAAATGGATCAAGCTGATGCACAGTTTCATTTTGTACTCAATCAGTCTCCAAATAATATTCCAGCCCTTCTTGGTAAGTGATCTTTGGCAACATATCAGGAAACAATTGTTTTCAGCATATGCCTACAATAGATTTCTTTGTAATAGCTTCTTAATAACTCAGCTAGACAGCACAGTAGAAGAGCTTTATGTTGTTACAAATGAAATTACCTACAACAAATATTGTTGAAATTGTAGAAATAAAATATATACCAGTTAAGAGTAATTATTATTTAGGCCAGGCACAGTGTGATTTCAGCGCTTTGAGACCCTGTCTCGTTATACCTGTAATCCCAGCCCTTTGAGAGACTGAGGCAGGAGGATCACTTGAGACCAGGAGTTCAAGACCAGCTGGGGCAATGTAGCAAGACCCTATCTCTACAAAAAATAATTTTTTCAAAAAAGAGTAATTGGTTATTCACTTCTGAAGAGCCAGTAAGCAATCTCTACTTAGACAACTTGAAGCTATTTCAATTATTATTTTGTAACATTTTTAAAACTTTTTTTAAGTTCAGGGGTACAAGTGCAGGTTTGTTACATAGATAGACTTGTGTCATGGGGGTTTGTTGTACAGGTTATTTCATCACTTAGGTATTGAGCCTAGTACCTATTAGTTATTTTTCATGATCCTCTTCCTCCTCCTACCCTCCACCCTCCAAAAGGCCCCAGTATGTGTTGTTCACCACTGTGTGTCCATGTGTTCTCATCATTTAGCTCCCACTTATAAGTGAAAACAGGCGGTATTCAGTTGTCTGTTCCTATGTTAGTTTGCTAACTTCATAACATTTCACATAAAAACAGGAAGTTTTATTTTCAGACAAATTAATATACTTGTATGAAAAACGAAGTTTTAATATGAAATTTTGTTCACTATTTTCAAGTATTTCTTAGCGATGTATTTAACTTAGGTAAGTTAGTGTAAAGCATAATAGACTTGTGGCCTTTAATCAGACACTATGTTTATTTTTAAAAATCTTTACAGGTAAAGCTTGCATTTCCTTCAACAAGAAGGATTACAGAGGAGCTCTTGCTTACTATAAGAAAGCATTGCGTACTAACCCAGGATGTCCAGGTAAGAGAAAAATTTATGTCTAAACTGTGTATGACCCAGCTTAAAACATTGAGGATTTGTCAGTTGCTTATGAAGTTAGTTATGAAAAGATATTGTTAGATTATTGAAGTATCAGAATCATGATTTTTTTTTTTTTTAGTGCTACGTTTGAGTCAAAAACTGGATGGTAAGGCCAGGTGCAGTGGCTCATGCCAATAATCCCAGCACTTTGGTAGGCTGAGGCAGGAGGACCACTTGAGCCCAGGAGTTTGAGACCAGCCTGGGCAACGTAGTGAGACCCTGTCTCTACAAAAAATGAAAAAGTTACATCAGCATGGTGGCACACACCTGTGGTCCCAGCTCCTTAGGAGGCTGAGGCTGGAGGATGGCTTGAGTCTGGGAAGTTGAGGCTGCTGTGAGCCTTGATTGTGCCATTGCATTCCAGCCTGGGCAACAGAACGAGACCCTGTCTCAAGGGGAAAAAAAAATAGATAGGGTCTGGGTGCACTGGTTCACACCTGTAATCTCAGCACTTTGGGAGGTTGAGGTAGAAGGATTGCTTGTTGGGCCCAGGAATTTGAGACCAGCCTGCACAACAAAGTGAGACCCCCGTCTCTATAGAAAATCAGCTGCACATGATAGTGCTTGTGGTCACAGCTAGATTGCTTGAGCCTAGGCATTTGAGGCTGCAGTGAGCCATGTTCATGCCATGGCACTCCAGCCTGGGCAACAGAGCAAGACCCTGTCTCAAGAAAAAAAAAGTCTGGATAGTAGATTATAATATAATCTTTTTGCCCTATATTATTTTTCTTTCCAAAATGTCATTCATGTAGCAAATTTTTATTGAGTATGTGACAGGCACTGTTCTAAACCCTGAGAATGTAGCAATTAACCAAAGAGACAAAAGTTCCTACCCTCATGGAATTCAGTTTTCAGTGGGCAAGATAAGTAGTAAAATATGTATGATGTGTAAGCTACCAGTAAGAGCTAAGGAGAAGAATAAAGCAGAAAAAGGGTATGAGAAGCATCAGGAGTTGCTTAGAAAGGATGACCAAGGAAACTCATCAGAGATAGTAACATTTGTGTGAAGACCTAAAAAACAACTAGAAGCCAGGCAGATACATAGGAGAAGACCGCTCCGAGAGAGAGAGCATAGAAGGTACAAAGGTCCAGAGGAAAGTTTAAGGAAGAGTAAGGAGGCCATTATTTCTGGAATGGAGAAAGAGTGGGGGTGAGAAGTAGTAAGAAACGGGGTCAAAACTATAACCAGGAACTGACTAATCACATAGGGCATCACAGATTGTTGTAAGGACTTTAGCTTTTACACCAACAGAGACGGGAAGCCATTGGCGGGTGTTGGGTGGAGGAGTGACATGATCTGACCTATATTTAAAAGGATTGTTAGAGCTTTGGGGTTGAGATTAGAGTGGGGCTCAAGGGGAGGGGGTCAAGGACAGAAGTAGGGAGAGCAGGAAGAAGGCATCTGCAGGCAGGCAGGTCAGAGGTGATTGTGGCTCACACTAGGGAGGTAATAGTGGAGTTGGTACAAGTGGTCAGATTCTACATGTATTTTGAAAGGAGAGCTGATGGAGTAGATATGATGTGTGAGACAGAGAGGAAGAGTCAAAGATAACTCCCTTGCACAAGCAATTGGAAAAGTAGTGTTATATTTTATTACATTTGGGAAATAGTTTAAGTGGAACTAGTTTTAGACATGAAAAGTTTGAAATACCTTTTAGACATATAAGTTGTCAAATTAAACAGTTCAAACTTAAAGCTTTTAGAGCTTTATCCTGAGCCTTGAGAAGAATGTGGCTATACAATCTGAGTCACGTAGCATGCAGTTGCAATTTCTGCCTTTTTTTTGCTGTAAATAATTAAGATCAAATGGTGCCACAAATAAGACCCCCCTCACATGGAGCAATAAAATAATCTTTTTAGAATATAGCAATTTGTAACCAATCAAATTGCTGTAACATATGTACCTGGTGTTATATTTAAAAATGTTATAATCCTGCTAGAATTTCTCTGTTTCCCCCAAATAATTAAAACCTTAACTTTTTCTCTTTGGACAACGCTGATGTCACTTATTTGGAGTCAGTACTTTTCCAGTGGCTGTTCTCACACCTTGCACCCCAGTAAACTCTATACTTAATCATATTTTCCAAATCCCGTTATTTAAAATTGATGAAGAGATCAGAAAGGCTGGAATTCAGGAAAGAGGTCTGGGCTGAAATCATCAACATACAGTGTATAAAGCTGTGAATGAGTGCAAATAGAAAAGAGGTCTGAAGGTGGAGCCCTAGAGCACTCTGACAGTAAGAGATAAGGAAAATAAGGAAGAATCTGCAAAGGAGACTGAGAAGATAATAGCCAGAGGTATAGGAGGAAAATAGGGTGAGTGCATTGTCCTTAAAGGCAAATGTAAAATGTTTCCAGAAGATGATGACCAACAGTGTCAAATTCTGTTGTTAGGCCAAGTAAAATAAGGACAGAATTGATCATTGGATTTAGCAGCATACAAATCCATAGTGACCTTGATAAAAGCAGTTTTACTGGAATAGTGGGGTGAGAGCTTCACTGGAGTGTATTCAAGAGAAAATGGAAGGTAAGGAATTAGACATAGCAAGCATAGCTAGATCTTTCTGGGAGTTTTGCTATCAAAGGAAGAACAGACATGATTGACAACTGGAAAGAGATATTCAAGAGAGGATTTTTATAAGATGGGAGAATGTTTATGTATAGATGAGAATGAATGATCCAGTAGAGAGAAAAAATAGGGGAGGGTTGCCGGAGCAGTATCCTTGAATAGATAAGAGGGCATCTAGTGACCAGTATGGCGATTGGCTTTAGATGGGAACTTGTTTGTGTTTTGGCATGGTCTCGAAATGAGGTAGCACATGTGAGCATAGCTCTGAAGGGAACAATGGTATATGCACATAATCAAGTCACATTTAAGGTCTTGGTGGAACTTTTGTTCTCTGTTTAAAAATCATTCTTCAGTAATGAGAAATTGAAGAGATGGTTAGCAGCGTTGTTAGAAGACAAGAAAAATACCAGTATTATAGCATTCTGTTATGTGGTGAGAAATGTGTCAGTGATAGGGGAGAGAGTTGGAACGTGGTATGATGTAGCCTCCAAGGAAACCAAGTTTGTGATAGATCAAAAGATTTTATGGTGTAGTTATACTGAAGTTAATTTTGGGGATTTTGCAACTCACGAATAGAGAATGTTTAAGCATTTTTGTAATTGAACCCTAAAAAATGCCCTAGTTTAACAGATTGAATGACTTCATTTTATAGCGGAAGTTCGTTTAGGAATGGGTCATTGCTTTGTGAAACTTAACAAACTGGAAAAAGCTCGTCTGGCATTCAGCAGAGCCCTAGAACTCAATTCCAAATGCGTGGGAGCATTAGTTGGACTGGCTGTTCTAGAACTCAACAATAAAGAGGTATGTAAGTGAAAAAAGTATCTAGCTTCTAACTGCTTTGTCAAGCCCACAGCCTCTTACCTAAAACTCTTGGAGCCAGATGTGTCTTAGAAATTAAGACTACAGATTACAGAAAGGTACCTGTACTTTTTAATGTATAATACCCAGTTATTGGCGCACTACCCCAAAAGCAAACTTATATTTGTGTGGCAAAATGATAGACTGTTCACACTAGTAGGATAGTGTTATAATTCAGGTAGTATTGCCACCAAATGAGTTTGCTCCAAGATTAACAAAAAAAAAAAAAAAAAAAAAAAAAAAAAGCTTGTTTTTTAGAGCATTTAGATTTCAGAATCTCAGATAAGGGGTTGTAGACTTGTATATCAGTTTGGAATGCTTCCACTGCAAGTAACAAAAAACACATCTCAGTGCTTTAAACATAAGAGCTTTTACTGTTTACTAAACCAGTTGTCAAAGGTCTCAAATTTGATAGCTCCTTGTCATCAAACCTATGATTTTATATAATTCTGTCCTCCCTTCCTTAATGTGCAGCCTTTCTTCATCATGTCTGTCACCTCATAGTCACAAGATGGCTGCAGCATCTCCAGCTTCTCATTATTACATTGATCTTATAAAGAGGGAGGAAAGGGAAAGGATAAAAAAGGCTTTCTCTTAGAGAAGCCCTGTCTTCTTTTATTGAGAAGGAAGCTCTCCATCATGCTTCCCTTCATGTATAATTGTCCAAAACAGGGATGCCCAGGTTTCTCAGCCTCAGTACTATTGACATTTTGGGCTGGATAATTCTTTGTTGTGGGGAACTGTCCCTTCCATTGTAGGATGTTTATTTTAACAGCATCCCTGGCCTCTATCCACTAAATGCCGGTAGCATTCCTCCAGTTGTGATAACCAACCATGACTTCATCCTCAGTTGAGAACCACTACCTTAGGCCAGAGGAATAGATTATCTGGACTGGTGTAGGTCAGTCATGATTCATCTCCCAGGCCTGGGGAAGAAGGGAAGGGAACTTTCCTTCCTAAACTCAAAAGATTTTCACAGGCTACAAAATCTGGATTCTGTTAGGATAAGTAATAAAATGGCTGTTGGGTAATCCACCAGTATCAGTCACATGAAGAAAACAACTCGGATCAATAAAACCAAAGGTGGTAAAGGCCAGGCATGGTGGCTATCACCTACAATCCCAACACTTTGGGAGATCAAAGTGGGAGGGTTGTTTGAGCCCAGGAGGTCAAGGCTGCGGTGACTCCATCCTGGGCAACACATGAGATCCTGTCTGAAAAAAAAAAAAAGAATATAAATAAATAAAAACAAAGGTGGCTTTTTTGTGGGAGAAGTAGGGGCAGGGACTAATAAAGTAGATAAGTCTCAAGCAAGAACTGAACAAGAAAATAAAAAGAGGGAAAAAAAAGTGACACACAAAAAAATTAAGGATTAAAAGGGAGATTTAATTACAAATGCAATACAGATATTTAAAAATCATAAGAGGCTTCTAATCCGTTTTAGTGTCTGATCTTAGGGTTTATAACCTTATTTCTTGTGACTGAAGAAAACTTTGAAAAGTGCTAATTTAGTATTGTTTTCACTCCACCTTGTTGCAATGTTTTCTTTTAGGCTGATTCCATTAAAAATGGCGTCCAGCTTCTTTCCAGAGCCTATACTATTGATCCTAGCAACCCTATGGTATTGAACCACTTGGCAAATCACTTTTTCTTCAAAAAGGTAGAAATCATTTATTTTTAAATTCTGATTTTTGTTTTTCTATACTGCAATCGATATTTTATTTCTTTTTTAAACTTGGAAAGAAATTTGAAAATGTCAGATTTTTCCCCCCCTCCAAATCATAGAGTTTGTTGTATTAGTTACGTGGGGGTACATACATTTGTTTATTCATTTATTTGCTTAATATTTATTGACCCCTATGTACTGTACCCAACACTGTGGTGGTGATGTGGAGATGAGTAAAACATGGTTTCTGTACTCAAGGAGTTCAGTTTCATAGAAAAAGCAGCCATGTAAACAAATGTAAGTGAGAAATGAGGAAGTGGTCAGGTGGCTAAGGTGAATTTTCACCAAGGCTGCAGAGCTTTTGAACTAGGTTTTTAGGAAGAGGTCACTAGAGAGTTGAAAAAGGAAAGACACACAAATATATGAAATAGTATATAATATTTTTATGGTAGGCAGTGCTTTGGATTCAGATAGTGGAGCATTTGTGTAATATCAGAATTTGGACATACTGTGTAGGGAACAAGGAGTCACTGACGTTTTTGTTTATTTTGCATGTTGATCATGTTGTATTTTTTAAGTTGCCACTAATTCTGTAGAAGCAGTGGTATTTTAGATTTCTTAAAATACTAAATCTACTGAGATTAGTGGCTCACGCCTGTAATCCCAGCACTTTGAGAGGCTGAAGTGGGAGGATTGCTTGAGCCCAGGATTTCAAGACCAGCACTGGCAACATAGTGAGACCTCGTCTCCACAAAAAATTTTACAAATTAGCTGGACATGGTGGCACATACCTGTAGTCTCAGTTACTCAGAAGGCTGAGGTGGGAGGATCACTTGAGCCTGGGAGGTCGTGGCTGCAGTGAGCCATGGTGGCACCATTGCACTACAGCCTATGCGACAGAGTGAGACCCTGTCTCCAAAAAAAAAAAAAAAGGTGCATTTTATGAATTTACTTATGTAATCTTCCCAGTAATTCTATGATGTAGGTAATCTTATTCCCATTTTGTGGATGAGTAAATTGAGGAAGAGTTAATAGTCTAAAGTCAATAATTCACTATGAAAGGAGCGTATGTTTCTACAGCCAGAGAGAGTAAAGCACTGTGGTTAATAGCTATGTGACCTTAGACTAACCACGGTGCTTTACTCTCTGGCTGTAGAAACATACTACCCTTTCATAGTGAATTATTGATTAGGCTATAACTGTTAAAGCACTGAAAAGCAATTATTTATGGAGAAGATGGAAATGTATCTTACAGGTAAATGAAATGTTAGTCTAAGATAAAACAGCTATGCAAGCTAGTCTTATGAGTTCACTCAGTTGACTTTCTGATCTTCGTTCAGGATTATAGTAAAGTCCAGCATCTGGCCCTCCATGCATTCCATAATACAGAAGTGGAAGCTATGCAAGCAGAGAGCTGCTATCAGCTAGCTAGATCATTCCATGTTCAGGTAATTTTTTAACTTCTCTAAATGTCTAATCTTTTTACTTATGGTGTTTTAAGTCTTTCCAATACTTTTGTTCATATTGGTCTTGTTTTATTTTCATTCTTTAGGAAGATTATGACCAAGCTTTTCAGTACTATTATCAAGCCACACAGTTTGCCTCTTCCTCTTTTGTGCTCCCGTTTTTTGGTTTGGGACAAATGTATATTTATCGAGGTGACAAAGAAAATGCATCTCAATGCTTTGAGAAGGTTTTGAAAGCTTATCCTAATAATTATGAAACTATGAAAATTCTTGGCTCTCTGTATGCTGCCTCAGAAGATCAAGAAAAACGAGATATTGCCAAGGTACGTCTTTTTTTTAAAGTCTTAGCTGTTTACTGTTAGTTATCCCAAAACTTCCATTTCTCATTTCCTGTTATTGCTAGTAGAAATATGATATAAACAGTTTTGTTAGCTGAGCTTGTTCCAGTTTAGATAACAAGCAATGGACTTATTAAACAAACTTAAATAGCCCCCACTTTTAATTTTGACAACCTATTCATGGAATACTTCAGCTTAACAATCTCTTTTATCCCAGGGCCATTTGAAGAAGGTCACGGAACAGTATCCCGATGATGTTGAAGCTTGGATTGAATTGGCACAAATCTTGGAACAGACTGATATACAGGTGTTTGAGTAATGCTTTTTAATCTCCCATATGATGTGTTTTTTGTAAGCCTGGTGTAGTGTTTCTCTTCCACTTACACCTTTTTCTGTCAATCATGAAAATACAGGGTGCCCTTTCAGCCTATGGAACAGCAACACGAATCCTGCAGGAGAAAGTGCAGGCCGATGTCCCCCCAGAGATTCTCAATAATGTGGGTGCCCTCCATTTTAGACTTGGAAACCTAGGGGAGGCTAAGGTAGGAAAATAGAAATATTTCCTTCTTTTATACTGAATCAAGTTGAATGCACGGCTTTTTAAAAAGTGTATAAACTAAGTCTTTTAACAGTGTGATTTTTCTTTCTCATAGAAATATTTTTTGGCATCATTGGACCGTGCAAAAGCAGAAGCGGAACATGATGAGCATTACTATAACGCCATTTCCGTGACCACATCATACAACCTTGCCAGGCTATATGAGGCAATGTGTGAATTCCATGAAGCAGAAAAACTGTATAAAAACATCTTACGCGAACATCCTAATTATGTTGACTGTAAGAATTTTAAACTTCTTTATGTAATGAAATCCCTTCATTCCCACAAAAGCAGCAAAAATTTAGCCTGAAAAAAAATTTAGATTTGATAGTCAGAAATTTTTAAGGTTCTGATGTCCCCATTTCTCCAGGGCAGATTTGTGGCCTTAAAACAAAGGTGCAGCTTTACTTACATTTGTGCTATAAATAAGCAACTAAAACCAACTGGACCATATTTCAATGACTACACTATCTTCAGTGGGTCAACTACCTTTGTTAGGCTTTTAACAACTCCTTGGCATATTTGATAATGCATTTACCTTTGAAACATCCTGTTTTGATTTCATATGAACATTTTTGCAATGTTTATAGAGAAAGAGAAGTGCTTTTCCTTGAAATAATTATTACTAAAATGTCCTAATTTGAGTTTTGCAACCTATACATTGTAAAATATGGAAAGCTTTTAATTAAAAAATAATTTAGGCCTGGCATAGTGGCTCATGCCTGGAATCCTAGCACTTTGGGAGGCCAAGGCAGGGGGATCGCTTGAGTCCAGGAGTTCGAGACCAACCTAAGCAACCCCAATAGTGAGATCCTATCTTTATATTTTAAATAATAATAATTTACATAGGGTACTTAATTTTATTTGTGTGTATGAGGGTTTTGTTTTTGTTTTTGTACTTTCTTTAAAAAGAACCTAAAGCATGATTTGACTCTAGTAAATCAGGAGCTTTTGTGTGTGTGTGTGTGTGTGTGTATGTGTGTATGTGTGTGTGTGTGAGATGGAGTCTTGCTCTGTCACCTAGGCTGGAGTGCAATGTCACAGTCTCGGCTTACTGCAATCTCTGCCTCCCGGGTTGGTGCGATTCTCCTGCCTCAGCCTCCCGAGTAATTGGGATTACAGGGGCCCACCACCATGCCTGACTAATTTTTGTATTTTTAGTAGAGATGGGGTTTTGCCACATTGGTCAGAGTGGTCTCGAACTCCTGACCTCAGGTGATCTGTCCACCAAGGCCTCCCAAAGTGCTGGGATTACAGGCGTGAGCCACCGTGCCCGGCATATCAGGAGCTATTAACTTAGTGCCTGTCATGCTGTTATGGATGCAAAAGTGATTTAAAATAAGCAAGATTTCAGTTGAATGCCAGACTGAATATGAATTGATTTGATAGGCAGTAGTGAACCATTATTGGTATCTTGAGAGAAGTGACATTTCCTAGAGAAAACAACAACTTACATTTGTGTAGCACTTCACTGTTATTTAATGTAAGAACCCCAGTTAGAGCCCAGGTCTTCTAAGTAGTAATACCTATTCATCAGACTTTCACTATTTTGCCATATTACAAGCAGCTTTTTTAAAAAAAGGTAACTGACAATGGTGTGCATTGGAGAGAAATTAGAAATGGGCCAGTTCCAAGCTTTTTAAATAACTTAGCTTGAGATAAGGACTTAGACCAGGGAACTAGAATTGGGAGTGGAGTGGCAGAGGTGAGTCTTAGATTTCAGACAGTAAGTCTAGTTGGTGACAAAATTATTCTTTAACTTGTTGGATTGATGATTGATTATTGACCTTTGGGACTTTTTTGTTTCTTGTATGGCGTATTAATGAAAAAAATTTGTTTCAAAAGTACGACTTTAAAATTATGATACTTTATAGCTAATATTTGGGATATAAAGCTTTCAAATATGTTTTCAGGCTATTTGCGCCTAGGAGCCATGGCTAGAGACAAAGGAAACTTTTATGAGGCTTCAGATTGGTTTAAGGAAGCTCTTCAGATTAATCAGGTTGGTAATATTAACTCTTAGGTTTGAGAAATAATTATTTTCACTTTTCCTTCCCCATAAATCAGTTTTTCCTTTTAATGGCTACATCTTCCTGGTTTTGTCATCTTTTTGTTTTGTTTTGTTTTGTTTTGTTTTCATTCACTCATTAGATACTAAAGAATGTATTAGGTTGCATTATTAATCATGTTATAAATAGGGACCATGTTTTTTATATAAATCTTTCCTATTGTCTTCCTTGTTCCTTCTTCCCTTCCCCCATCCTGTCCCTTCACTCCACTTCAACAAATGTGACCTGGCTCCTGTGTTTACTCTAGTTTACTTCACTTTCAGTTTAGTTAGTACCATATGAGAGAACTTTATAGAATCATAGTATCTTAGGATTTTGGATGGAACCATAGAGGTCATCTAAACGTTTTGAGGGCCCACAAAAAGAAATAGATTTCACATCATAGTCTAGTACACACAAATGTATATGTAGACAAACAACTGAAATGAAAGTTTCACAAATCATTATTTGCTTTTGCCAATGGACGACACACTGATATTTTTACTTTATTCCGTTCTGTTGCATTTACTATGTAGATAACTAAATACTAACTAAATTGATTTTACAACTCACTAATGGGTATCAACTCTGTTTGAAAACCACTGTTATGTGGGGGTCTACAACAAGAAGTGTGTATTTTCAAACAATTTTTTAATGATTTAACAATTTTTGTAAATCATTTTCAGGCTTCTGCAGCTGTAGATTCTCATTGTGAATCCATTGCTTGCTCATGCATAAGTGTATTTGCAATACCAAATATACAGGTTTAGTGTTTTTGCCTGTTAGTGATGGTTTCACATGTGTAACGTTTTGGTTGAGATTTTAAATGGTGGACGAGTACTATGGATGTGAATGTGGGGAAGTAATTTTAATCTTATGTAATTGGTCACAAGGCCTAATTTGCAGTAAGTATTGCTGTTTTATTTAACAATGCCTTGTTGCTTTGTATGCATTAACGTTTGGATGTAAAGATTGTGTGTCTATCCAACGGGGAGCCACAGTATTTAAATTGACCAACCTAAAGTTACAACTACTTTGAGGTGGCCAAATGCAAACTGAAAGCCTTAATTAAAGTGGTGTAATTTTGTATAACTTAGCATCAGTAGTTCAATAAATTTGGATTGCCATGCAAAAAAAAAAAAAAAAGAAACAAAAGAAAGAAAACCACTGTCATAATATAGCTTGTAAACCTCTTCAGTAATCAGCTGTTGTGGGAAGATGATTGATCTCTCTCAAACTAAACTGCAGATTTTCCTTCTTCATATATGTATGTTTCAGGATCATCCAGATGCTTGGTCTTTGATTGGCAATCTTCACTTGGCAAAACAAGAATGGGGTCCTGGACAGAAGAAGTTTGAGAGGATATTAAAACAGCCATCCACACAGAGTGACACCTATTCTATGCTAGCCCTTGGCAACGTGTGGCTCCAAACTTTACATCAGCCCACCCGAGATCGAGAAAAGGTAATCTCTTTTTGTCCTTTTAAACAAAACTGATACTCTACTTTCTTGTTTGAATCTTTTTTAAGAGTGCTTGTTTCTATAGGAAAAGCGTCATCAAGATCGTGCTCTGGCCATCTACAAACAAGTACTCAGAAATGATGCAAAGAATCTGTATGCTGCCAATGGCATAGGTAATTATAAAACTTGAGTACCTATGACAATTTGTTTTAAATGAATATTTTCAGAGGAATGTTTGTAAATCAGAATTTTTCTTAAAATGTGATCAATGTAGTTGTTTTAAAATATAATTTTTAGTTGTTTTTCTGGCTCCAATTAGAAAATTCTTAAGCGTGAACCTTTTTCTATCTTTAGGAGCTGTTTTGGCCCACAAAGGATATTTTCGTGAAGCTCGTGATGTATTTGCCCAAGTAAGAGAGGCAACAGCAGATATTAGTGATGTGTGGTTGAACTTAGCACACATCTATGTGGAGCAAAAGCAGTACATCAGCGCCGTTCAGATGGTAATAGCTTCTCTTTCAAGATATTTTTATCTCTTGTTCATTGTTGAGCAGAT
Source organism: Piliocolobus tephrosceles (assembly GCF_002776525.5). Taxonomy (NCBI): domain Eukaryota; kingdom Metazoa; phylum Chordata; class Mammalia; order Primates; family Cercopithecidae; genus Piliocolobus; species Piliocolobus tephrosceles. Next base: position 53,976,628 of record NC_045446.1, on the reverse strand, counting down.
ATTTTCTTAGCCATTCTGGCCCTGTCATGGAACTGCATGCTATCTCTTGTGATACTGTGTCTATTTAGAGATTTATAATTATATAATGCTAAGGCCAGGCTTTGGTATCCAGACAGAGATGGGAGTCCTGGTTCCACCATTAATTACATGCCTCAGGCAAGGGACATCCCTTCTGAGCCAGTTTTCCTATCTATAAAATGGAGATAATTGTACCCTAACTTCATAGAATTGTGTGAGGATCCAGTATGAAAACTACTTGGCACTAGCATGCCTAGCATATTAGTAATACCCAGTAAGTAGTAGGATTTAATATTCATTTGTATATTCAGTTTCTGAAACTGAACTGTGAGTTTCAGAAAGGTTAAATGACTTATTTAAAAGAAAACGGGCCAGGCATGGTGGCTTACATCTGTAATCCCAGCACTTTGGGAGGTCGAGGTGGTCGAGGCGGATGGATGATGAGGTCAGGAGTTCAAGACCAGCCTGGCCAACTTGGTGAAACCCTGTCTACTAAAAATACAAAAATTAGCTGGGCATGGTAGCACGTGCCTATAATCCCAGCTACTGGGGAGGCTGAAGCAGGAGAATTGCTTGAACCAGGGAGGCGGAGGTTGCAGTAAGCCGAGATCGCACCACTGCACTCCAGCCTGGGTGACAAAGCAAGACTCTGTCTCGGGGAAAAAGAAAAAAGAAAACAGGGATAAGATTTAATGACTGTAGGATTTTTTTTATGCTTACATTTGTTGAGTGCTTGAGTTTGAAATAAAAGTCATACTCAGCATCCATAACATTAAAAAGTAAAAAGGATCTTCGGCTCTCTGGGATATATTATGGTCAGAAAGGAAAAGCTTACAAAAAGTAGAAGAAAAGAGCAATCCAGGCTCTGAGAAGTGGTTTACCTTTTTCTAAAATGGGTGGGTTATTATCAGTATTCAGAGTATTGGAAAGTCGATAATCACAGAAACTCACAAAACCCAGATTGTATATGGTAGCTTCAGAGGCTGTGTTTTGTGACGTTGGCCTTCCTGATCTCCTGAATAATAATGTTGCCTTTTATAAATGCAAATTACTAGGGATATTCAGGAAAAACCTGTCTTAACCATTTTTCATGAAAAAGGTCTTACTTATGTATGACAAGAGGTATTCCGTGGTCAAAAAGTGCTATGTTCATGTCACAGTTAACGCTAGTATTGTATTGGTTTTACCAAGAAGTTAACAATCAGAACTGTAAGACTCCTTGTGCTCATTGCCAGTAGGTATGTCCTGCCAATTGTTAAGAAAGGTATAGACAGTAAAACCCAAAGGACACAGGTATATGACTTCTAATCAGTGGTCAATAAGCTGATTCTAGATAGTATTGCTAAAAATATGAAAAAGACTTTCCAATCTGTTTACCCCTTCTTTCAGTGTTGGTCCACATTTCAAATGGAAAGAAATCATTTCAAGCATCTAGTTTTTCTAATGGTCAGGTTTTTATGTTATCAAAATGTATCCTGATGAATGTCAAAAATCATTCCCCAAATTATTCTTTGAAATTAACCATTCAAAGGGTAAAATACCTTTTTACAGAGCTTTAAAATTGCAGTGCCATTTTGCTACAAAATGAAAATGTCATGTATTCTTTGTTGTGTTTTAATTAACTTTTTTCTTTTTTTGTAGTATGAAAACTGCCTCAGAAAGTTCTATAAGCACCAAAACACTGAAGTTGTGCTCTATTTGGCACGGGCCCTCTTCAAGTGTGGCAAGTTACAGGAATGCAAACAGACTTTGCTAAAGGTAAAAAGGAGACTATTATTCCCATCCATTTCTGTGCTACATTGTATTTTGTAATTCTTTGTTATGCATGTTCACATACCTACTAAATAATACTCTGCTGTCTAAAATCCTTTTCATGTCACTTGACCATATGAAATATTTATTTTTTATTCACAGGCTAGACATGTGGCACCCAGTGATACAGTTCTTATGTTTAATGTGGCCTTGGTCCTACAAAGATTAGCTACCTCTGTCCTGAAAGATGAAAAAAGTAATCTGAAGGAAGTCCTTAATGCTGTGAAAGAACTGGAGCTTGCACATAGGTAAAGATTTTGTAGAAACAGCCTATTAAATGCTTTGTTTGGACTATGACCATACCATCTTGAACGCTCCCGATTTTGTCTGAAATGCTTTATTTGTTTAAAACTGTTTGTCTCAAGCTGCTGAAAATCACTTACTTCTAAAGGTGGTCTATTGGAATCATTCCAGCAATAGTTAAGCCAAAGCAGACAGCTGATGCCACCAGGTGGTGCCAAACTATAGTCAGGATCCTGCCAGATTTGGATCTTGTAGCTCAACCTGTAGGACTGGCTGGCTAGCTTTGCAAACTTGCCATAGATTTTTCATTAATCTGACAGTAATGTGACCCAGCATTTTACACATGTGAAATTTTTTAGACACTTAACGTTGGTTTTCCATTTTACACCAATGTGTCTTTTAATGGGATGTTGATTTTCATTGAACTAGGATTCAGGTTTTACCTCTTAAATAATGCTTAATAGTTTTATTCAGTTCAGCTCAAAATTTATTTAACCATATAGTATTTATATGGTGATTCAGTGTGTGGTGAAATTAAAACCTGTCATCTCTTCAGGTTTTGTCCAACTTTATTTGTATTCTTATTTAACAATTCTTGCCTTGCCTGGTAAATTATAAGTGCTTTCATGGCCTGAGCCCCCTAACCTCCATCCTGACATATTCAGTAAATTTCATGTTTAATAAATAGTCATTGCTTGAATTGATTTGTGGTTATTTGTGAATTTACTGATAATATTAAATATAACTTAGACCATCTTGATGAACGTGTCTATTAAATGTAATGAGTGGCATAAATTTGTGTAAATCAGTTAATATGCAAACCTATTCTCAGGTTTTGTAGAACAGGTTGATTTTTTTAAGGGCTTTATTTCATTACAATCTCTTTTTTTTAAAGTAAAGTATTTTTTCATTTCATCTAGATACTTCAGTTATTTGAGTAAAGTGGGAGATAAAATGAGATTTGATTTGGCCCTTGCTGCTACAGAAGCCAGGTAATGTTACTATTTATGGAAGGTGACTTTGGGTGAGGCAGTGATGTTTGCGTGGGCTGGTAAAGTGACACAGTAGGGAACAGAGGTTCCTGACCTTCCACAGGTCAGTCTTTCACACTTCTCTTGGGGACTTTCTAATCTTTACCAGGATTTTTTCCTTTCAGGGAACTGGGCAAATTGCCTTAGAACAAGTACTTGAGTTGTGGGGGAAATACTTTTCTATTTTACTTATGTCAACTGTGTCAGCCTAGTCAAGATAAAATTCACGACTCTGAGTTATATGGAAAGATAATGTTGGAAATCTTTTTAGCTGTGCTTTCAGAGGATATTTATAGTTTGGAAGCTTAACATAGTTGGCAGTATTGGCTTATAATAAACTAAGTTAATTTTGCTAATTAAGACTTCATACTTTGGTATAGTGTGGGATTTGTAATGCAAAAAATAAATTATTATTTTTGACTGGGTGCAGTGGCTCACACCTGTAATCCCAGCACTTTGGGAGGCCGAGGTGGGCAAATCACCTGAGGTCAGGAGTTCGAGGGCAGCGTGACCAACATGGAGAAACCCCATCTCTACTAAAAATACAAAATTAGCCAGGCGTGGTGGTGTACACCTGTATTCCCAGCTACTCAGGAGGCTGAGGTAGGAGAATCGCTTGAACCCGGGAGGCAGAGGTTGCGGTGAGCCAAGATAGCACCATTGCACTCTAGCCTGGGCAACAAGAGCAAAACTCCGTCTCAAGAAAAAAAAAAGAAAAAAACATTTTTTTAAAAAAAAGACTTCACATAGATCAGCTAATGGTCCTGCTTCAGATTTTTTAATTTGTGTAAGGAAAATAGATGTGCTGAGTTTTTCAATATAGTAGTTGCATTCATGTTTCTCTAAACCTGGAATGTTCTAGGCAGTGTTCTGACTTACTGAGCCAGGCCCAGTACCATGTGGCCCGGGCACGCAAACAAGATGAAGAAGAGCGGGAGTTGCGGGCCAAGCAAGAGCAAGAAAAGGAACTGTTAAGGCAGAAACTTCTTAAAGAACAGGTATCTTGTATTTTCCAGTTATACTGGAATTAATTGTGTGCATGCATACACTTTGTATGTTTAAAAAAAAAGTCCTCTGCCAGGTGTGGTGGCTGACGCCTCTAATCACAACACTTTGGGAGGCTGAGGTGGGTGGAGGGCAGCTCACTTGAGGTCAGGAGTTCAACACTAGCCTGGCCAACATAGTGAAACCCTATCTCTACTAAAAATACAAAAATTAGCCAGGAGTGGTGGCACACACCTGTAATCCCAGCTACTTGGGAAACTGAGGCAGAAGAATCACTTGAACCTAGGAGGCCAAGGTTGCTGTGAGCCAAGATTGCACCACTGTACTCCAGTCCAGGCAACAGAGTGAGACTCCGTCTCAAAACAAAAAAAGAGAAGTCCTCTACTTAGGATGGTAGCCTAATTTTTCATCATAAGAAAATTTTCAGTGGTGTTTCTTTTCTACCATTTTTCCTCATAGGAAGAGAAACGTCTCAGAGAAAAGGAAGAGCAAAAGAAACTTTTGGAACAGCGGGCCCAGTATGTGGAGAAGACCAAAAATATTCTTATGTTTACTGGTGAGACTGAAGCAACAAAAGAGAAGAAAAGAGGTGGTGGTGGAGGACGGGTAAGATATAATTCCTGCTAGCACGAGTGACCTCAGTCTCTGTCTTTTGACTTTGAGAAATGAGGATAATTGGTTAAATTCCTTCTGTACTTACTAGTTTTGACTTCCTCTTTTGTTAAGAGACAGTCTTCCAACACAGAGAATGATTTCAATGGTATCCAGTATTTAGCAATGCATTCCAAGGTTAGCTAAGTATATTTTACCTTGTAGTTGTCTTTTAAATAGTTGATTTTTGCAAAGTTTTAACTGGTTGAGACTTTCATCTCAATTAGAAGTCTTTAAAATATGGGCCTAGCCAAGAACCTTTTCCACGTGACTTAGTAAAAGATCCTTCATTTGGGCCAGACACAGTGACTCATGCCTGTAATCCTAGCACTTTGGGAGGCCAAGGTGGGCAGATCACTTGAGGTTAGGAGTTTGAGACCAGCTTAACCAACACGGTCCATATCTCTACTAAAAAGTACAGAAATTAGCCAGGTATAGTGATGCATGCCTGTAGTCCCAGCTACTTGGGAGGCTGAGGCACAAGAATCACTTGAACCCAAGAGGCAGAGGTTGCAGTGAGCCGAGATTGCCCCACTGCACTCCTACCTGGGCAAAAGAGTGAGACTTCATCTCAAAAAAAAAAAAAAAAAAAAATCCTTCATTGTCAAATGACTGATAGGATATGACCCCTTTCTGTACCTTAGCATTCTAACCACATTCCACCAACCAGGAAATAACTGACTGTAGGCTTGTTTGGATTTTAGCGTTCTAAGAAGGGAGGAGAGTTTGATGAATTTGTCAATGATGACACTGATGATGACCTACCTATATCCAAAAAGAAGAAGAGAAGAAAGGGTAGTGGCAGTGAACAAGAAGGTGAAGATGAGGAGGGTGGTGAGAGAAAGAAGAAAAAGAGGAGAAGGTAATGTCATCATTAATGTGTTTTAAGTAACCTCGTAAAAGTGGTGAAAGACCTTTTACCTTCTGAATCTTTTGATGTTTAGAATTTATGAACACTTGATCCAAACAGTGAAGCTTTTTGTGCCCCCACTTCCTACTTTAATTCTAAGATAGACCCCAGTACAAAATCCACTGAGTACCTGGGATTTCCATACATCTCCACAGCTTTCCTTCTAAGAGCTACAAGTTAGTCATAATTGCCTTTCTTGTGTCTCTAAATATTTATTGGAAAACATGTGATTTAGAATAAGACCTGGATTGTGTCCACACTAACTGTGCATGTGCAATCTTGGAAAAATCACTAAGCTTCAGTTTCCTCTCTGTTGTTGGTAACAGCAATGCCTACCTCATGGTTTTTGCTCAATGCATAAGATGTGAATGTGTGTGAAAGCACCTGTAAAACCACTCAGTGTTCTCTGCTGTTAAGATCAAGGATGCCCTACCCATTTCTTATGTGGAGGTGCCTCCTAAGCTACTTTGCCCCTCTCTTACTGTGCTATCCTGTCCAGGAACCTCCATTCAGCTATCTTATCTAGACTGCCCTTCCCAACCTTTGGCCGACTGTATTTGGGAAAGAACCTGATAATTCATTAAGACACAGACTTGTGAAATTGAAGCTGTGGTGAGGATATGAGTAGCAGGCCTGGAATCAGTAGTTGGGAAAGAAGGAAGAGGAGGGGAAAGATGTTGAAGTCAGGAGCCTGTGTCTTTTCTCATGTTCTCTATCACTCCACCAAGTGCAAGATTCAAATGCAAATTAATGAGACCTCAGCAGTGACTAAATTAATCAGCAGACATTGCATAAATACATCGTTTTACAGATTTCTGAGCCATGTGCAGCAAGAGTAAGTTATATCTTTTGCCCTTGAGGAGTGTACAGTATAATTGAGGACAGCACCCATATATAAGAGGATTCAGAATGAATAATAATGTAATGGCAAAGTAGTCTGCAACTTTATAGGTAGGCTCTTGACAAACTCTCTTGGTGTTCACTATTTAAGACTTCCGAAGGGAGAAGAAGGATCTGATGATGATGAAACAGAAAATGGCCCCAAACAGAAAAAACGACGTCCACCAAGAGCAGAGAAGAAAAAGGCTGTAAGTTTATAGTAGTGTGTTTTTCTGTCTCCTGGTAGACATGAAAGATTGCACTAGAATACATTCTTTCCTTGCAGCTTTCTCAAGCACGAATGCTCGTTTTCAAAGTTCATCAGTGGCTGTTTGATTGTATCATTGTAATGCAAACCCAATTTAACAAGATGGCCTAATGTAAGCGTCTTGACAAATCTATTATGTTTGACATTCTTTAGCCCAAGCCGGAACGTCTGCCTCCATCAATGAAGGGAAAAATAAAATCCAAAGCCATAATTTCATCAAGTGATGACTCTTCGGATGAGGATAAACTTAAAATTGCTGATGAAGGGTAGGATATTTTCTCTTTGTAAATTCTTCTCATGATGTAGATAAATCAAAAGTGATGACTAATCTACCTGTCTATACTAGAAAAATATACTTTTCTTTCTTTTTATTTACAAATAATAAGAGGGGTAGGGACAGACTTGAAAATTGGAGGAAATAGATAACTGGGAGTGTTGCTGTGCCGAAATGTCTTCTCCCCAGCTTCTTAGAATCTGAGAGCTGGAAGAAAGTTTAACTTGTCATTTTGTCCTACTACATCTTTTCTGTCAAAGAAGAAAACCTTTTTTGAAATCTCATTTCTTCATGGATGTTAGCTGAAATTTCCTAGATGACATCCTTCTAAATAAAATGTATCATTTTGCTGCCCTACTGTTGACACACTAAAAGTGTTACAGGTAGCCAAGTCCTGGTCATATGGAGATAGGCTATTTCTTTTTATTTATTTGTTTATTTATTTATTTATTTTTGAGATGGAATTTTGCTCTCATTGCCCAGGCTGGAGTGCAATGGCACGATCTTGGCTCACCACAACTTCCACCTCCTGGGTCCAAGTGATTCTTCTGCCTCAGCCTCCTGAGTAGCTGGGTTTACAGGCATGCGCCACCACACCCGGCTAATTTTGTATTTTTAGTAGAGACAGGGTTTCTCCGTGTTGAGAGATAGCCTGTTTCTTGACTGTTTCCTCCCCTGTTGTGCAGTGGTAAGTCAACAGTACCTGCTCCATGGAGGACTTATCCTAGACTCCTTCCGCAAGACTCTTCTTTAGTTCATGGCCCACCCAGTGAAGCATAAAATCATTTGTCCTAAGCTTGCCCTTCAAGCTCAAGTTGTCCCCCATTTGGATTTCTCAACCAGGTCTCTTAATACTGTACTACAGTGTGTTCTTCTGTAGCCATCGTTTTCATTTATTCATTCAACAGACATTTGAACATCCAGTGTGGGATAGTATAAGTGCTGGTAAGACAGAGAGAAAAGATAGGCCCATAAATTCTCCAAGGAATTTCTGCTTCAGGCAGTGGTGAAGAACAGATAAACCAAAACCATGTTGTAGACTGGGTGCAGTGGCTCACACCTGTAATCCCAGCACTTTGAGAGGCCAAGGTGGGTGTATCACCTGAGGCCAGGAGTTTGAGACCAGCCTGGCTAACATGGCGAAACCCCATCCCTACTAAAAGTACAAAAGTTAACCAGGCATGGTGGTGTGTGCCTGTAATCCCAGCTACTAGGGAGGTTGAGGGACAAGAATCGCTTGAAACCAGGAGGCAGAGGTTGAAGTAAGCCATGATGGCACCACTGCACTCCAGTCTGGGCAACAGAGTGAGACTCTTGTCAAAAACAACAACAACAACAAAAAACCCACATTATAGTTGGATTAACATTATCATGTGAATTTGCATTATTGCTCTCCAGGAACCATACCTAGTCTTGAGTTTGGGTGGCGGTAGGAGTTGTAAGAGATGTTTTTTTCCAAAAGAAAGGGTGTTTGAGTTGAGTCTTAGAAGAATTGGGATTCCTGAGGCAGAGGTTAGCATGTTGAGGAGGCTAAGGCTTCTAGTGGGGATTGGACTCATAGGGTGGTAATTTATAAAGAACCAGATTTGCAGTTCTGGCTAGGTGAGGTGGCTCACGCCTATAATCCCAGCACTTTGGGAGACTGAGGCAGGAGGATCACTTGAGGCCAGAAGTTTGAGACTAGCCTGGGCAACACAGTGAGACTCCATCACTACAGAAATTTTATAAAAACAAAATAAACAAAAACAAAAAAGATTTGCAGTTCCCTTTTTCTCTGAAGGCACCGGCTGACACATCTGGATTGTTTTTCTGTAAAGCACTGTTTAGCCCTTGTCCCATGGTGTTATCCAGGTCTGTTTAGAGATGTGCATGATCAGTGTAATGAAATACATGGTTTTCAAAGACTGAGCACTGTTAAATGTGTTGGCAGAAAGGTCCATTGTGAGATGCTGAGCTGCTTCCAAATCTGTACCTGAAGTCAAGGCCAAGTTTGTTTGAGCCACTTGCATCAATTAAGCTTTGTCCTGACCATCATAAAGTGTGTTTGCTTATTTGGCGAGATGGAATGGAGTGAATTGGATCCCAGGGAAGACCCACAGGTCTTTAATATTTATACAGAAAGAGAGTAATATATTTCACCTCCCTCACCGTTCCTAGACCGAACTCTGGGATTCAGTATTCCTTTACTGGAACATCTGTCATGAAAACCAGAACTAAGGAAGGTGCCAGAGAAGTGTGTCTGCTCCAAAGGAGCGGTCACAGTGGTTAAGGGAATGTTCTTTCCTCAGAGCCTCCAGGAGACCAAGACTCTGAGGGTGCTGCCACCATTCTAAGCATAAGCGTGACTTCCCCTTTCCTTTCACATATCAACTGAGAAGTAGAGGGGAGAGCTTGGGAGCAAAGGCAAATAAACCAAAGGGCCCCTTTAGCCCCAGTTCCCTATCTTGAGCAAGTCTGGTCATGGTGGAGGAGACCTAGTGCGGTAGCAAATCTTAGGACAGGAATAATGACCTCACTCTTCAGGTACCTATTAGCACCGATGGCAATAGGACAGGGAAATATCCTTTGAAACCCTTTTCTGCCTTTGGAAAAGGGTTAATTCTTCAAAGTCTTCAATCCAGTTGAGATCCTGGATTTCACCTTTGTTGCTGTTAATTTGCTTACAAAGATAAACAAATGTATCCCTTCCTTTTCATAATTTTATATATGAAATTGGGAAATGCTTCATTCTGATTAAAAGTGCCCAGTGAATCACCATCCCAGTTTATATTTTGACTTGTAGCTAAAGTGCCTTATCTTTTTTTCCTTTTTAAACCTTTTTGAATTGTGAAATATATCACATTTACAGAATAGTACACAAAACAAGTATCACAAAATGATACCTGTGTAACCACTACTTGGGTCAAGAAATAGAATATTAAATGCCCTTATGTTTTAAAAGTACATTCTCTGCTCATCAAGGCCCCAGTTAGCCAGAATCCTCAGCTTCTAACCAATGATCATCTTTGCCAGACATCCCAGGAACAGCAACAGCAACAGTGACTCAGACGAGGACGAACAGCGAAAGAAACATGCCTCATCAGAGAGTGATTCTGATGAGAACCAGAACAAGTCTGGCAGCGAGGCCGGCAGTCCCCGGAGGCCACGAAGACAGCGGTCAGATCAGGACTCAGACAGTGACCAGCCATCCAGAAAGAGAAGGCCCTCCGGTTCTGAGCAGTCTGACAATGAATCTGTGCAGTCAGGGAGAAGCCGCTCAGGAGTTTCTGAGAACGACTCTCGCCCAGCTTCTCCAAGTGCCGAATCAGACCACGAATCAGAGAGAGGATCTGATAATGAGGGTTCTGGCCAAGGCTCTGGAAATGAATCGGAACCAGAGGGATCCAACAATGAGGCCTCAGATAGAGGCTCAGAACATGGGTCAGATGATAGTGACTAGGTTTCATTTCATCAATACGCTTCATCTCTGGAGGAAACTTTTTTAATATATGAAAGCTGTGATAAAAATGTTTCAGATGTTTAGTCAATTGTGAAATTTTTCTTAAGGCAATTTTCTTTTCTATCAGTTTGTATATTACTAAACCCCAAGAGATATTTCCTGTGCTAGAGTCCAATATTTGAGTCTCTTGTACAAATGAGACTATTCTTTGTGGTACAATTCCACCTATCATATGTGAAAACTGCAGTAAAAATAAACCCAGATGCTAAATCATTCCTACAAAGGTTTGACTGAAACTGTGGCAGATGGCTCATCTTCTTTATATGTTAAGCAGCATACTCTTTTGATTTTTATTGCAATCTTTTACCAAGTGGTGCACAAACTTGGTATTGATGTCTTTATTCCGTTTTGAGTTTAGACTGAGAATGTTTTATTTTCTGAAGGCAGAGATATCTACTGTATAATTGCACCAAAGTACATTTGAAAGGAAGGTTTTCAATAGTGTAATACTGCAGCGATGTAGATAAAATCACAAATATATAATTTGTTAGGTTGAATAAGGTGTGGAAAATGCTTTTCTGTTAGTAGAATGCAAAAACCTACCTAAGCCACGTAATAAATTCTTTTACCAACTTTTATGGGTAATTTTGTGTCTTTTTTGTTTTGATATATTTGTGCATGGCAGTTTAGCAGAAATTATGCAAATATTTGAAAAATCCTACATTAAGCCTCAAGACTTCTATAATTCTTACAGATTTGTGGAGTGTTTATTTTAAAGGTGCAAGAAAACAAAGGTACCAGCATGTATTTTTATTTTCAGTAATTCAGTAATTAACAAGAGTAACATTTTTATGTAGCAGTTTGTAAGAGCTTTAATTATTGTAGTCAACAAGTATTATTAAATGTGCTATATTAGCCATTGAGGTGAGAATGCAGAGATAAAGTTCCCTTCTTGTCTTCAGAAATTGAATAAAGATAAATTTATTGCCCGTGTGACGTGAGAAATAGGGTAATGATGTTTGCACAGGTTGTGGGAGCAAAAAGGAGGTTGGAGGAAGCAGTGAAGACAAGGTTTCTTGAAGGACAGGAGTCCTGAGATGACTCAGCCTGAGCCAGGGCTCCTGCTTGTACCTCAGGATCAGTCTCCCATTTCTTAGTGGCGTTGGTGTCAGCAGGAGCAGGCAGCATAGATAATGGGCCTAGTGCAGTGGCTCATGCCTGTAATCCCACCATTTTGGGAGGCTGAGGCAGGAAGATTGCTTGAGGCCAGGAGTTTGAGACCCTCCCTGAGCAACCTAGCAAGGCCCAATCTCTACAGAAAAATTTAAAAATTAGCCAGGTGCTGTGGTATGCACCTATAGTCCCAGCTACTTGGGAGGCTGAGGCAAGAGGACTGCTTGAGCCCAGGAGTTCTAGGTTACAGTGAACCGTGATTGTACCATTGCACTCAGCCTGGGTAACAGAGCTGAGAGCAGAGATACTGGAACCCAGGAGTCCAGGACTGGAATCTCACTTCATGACACTAACCAGCCATGTGACTTTGGGCAAGTTACTTCCCCTAGATAGGCCACGTGCCTCATCTAAATCAAACCATTTCTCCACCGTTAATCTTGAAAGCCTCAGTTCAGTGTCACAATTAGAGAATAAGACTTGTATGGTCTTTGATGTTCATTTGGAACTAGACCAAGCACCACAATTAGAGCTATTTAATTAAAAAATAAATTTTGTTGAAATTTACACAAGAAAAAACATTATTCTGAATCCGAAGCTTTAAACTCCTTCCCCACTGAAATTACTTAACAGTCTTTTTAAACAGACTATCCCATTATAGCAAAAGACTATATACCCAACTCAGGAATGTTGTGAGGATGATGAGTTAAGGTAGGTTAAATGATGAATGCACTATAAATTCCCAATAAAATTATGCATGTGATTGAATTGGCTCTGAATATTTGGCACTGTTCATCAAGCTTGGCTCGTTTAGCCTAAGTGGGGACTAGGTCAGTTACTCTTTCACAGGTCATCCTTTAAAAAATTCTTCCTAGTTCCCTTTGAGAAAAATATTTTGAATCTCCAGGAAATGTGATTTTCCTGGAGCTTTTAAAGTATCCCTTGTTTTGGTTCCACTAATGAACAATTTCTATCCCTGGGAGTGTAATTAGCCAAAACAGGCAAGAAAGACCTTTTAAAGGATAATAATATCATCTCCTCAAACTGGAATTTGGAGCCTATGATCAGTGTAGCTTTTGTCACAGGGGTAGTTTCTGATGCTCTGGTCTTTTGGGTGTGTTAGGAAGTATGGGTTGGTGGCAGCGCTTCCTGTAATGGCATTATGGGCCCAGGAAAGGGTATGTGCTACAGGCAAATCAAATACGTCTAGACTGCAGTGCATCCTCCGATTTGGGCCCGAGCAAATCAGACTGCAGCTAGAGGCAGAGATTCTCACTTTGGATCAGCCCCTAATGATAGGAAGGCTGACCTGGCTCCTAGTTTGACTTTGACACTCACTTGATGTGACAAAATGCTTCACTTTTCAGCCTCAGTATCCCTATCTATAAAATAGGTTGTTTATGATCCTTTTAACATTCTGGAGGCTTTCTCAATTATTTTATTCATTTATTTATTTATTTATTTTTGAGACGGAGTCTTGCTCTGATGCCAGGCTGGAGTGCAGCGGTATGAGCTTGGCTCCCTGCAACCTCCACCTAACTGGGTTCAAGCGATTCTCCTGCCTCAGCCTCCCAAGTAGCTGGGATTACAGGCGCTGGTCACCACGCCTAGCTAATTTCTGTATTTTTAATAGAGACAGGGTTTCGCCATGCAGGCCAGGCTGGTTTTGAACTCCTGACCTCAGGCGATCCGCCCAGCTCAGCCTCCCAAAGTATCGGGGTTACAGATGTGAGCCACCGCACCCAGCCCAAATAATTTTAAATACAGTGTCTCTACCTCAACTGCATTATTCACTTGAGGTATTTCTAGTAATTGAAAATCTTTTCTGCTATTTTAAGCCTAATTTCTTACAGACACAGATATATTTTTGCTTTTGAAATACATTTATTTGGGCCAGGTGTGGTGGCTCGTGCCGGTGATCCTAGCACTTTGGGAGGCCGAGGTGGAGGATTACTTGAGGCCAGGAGTTCAAGACCAGCCTGGGCAACAGAATGACACCCTGTCTCATTTTTTAAAAAGTACATATATATATATATATATATTTTTTTTTTTTTTTTTTTTGAGATGGAGTTTTACTCTTGTTGCCCAGGCTGGAGCGCAATGGCTCTATCTCGGCTCACCGCAACCTCTGCCTCCTGGGTTCAAGCAATTCTCCTGCCTCAGCTTCCCGAGTAGCTGGGATTACAGGCATGTGCCACCATGCCTGGCTAATTTTGTATTTTTAGTAGAGACAGGGTTTCTCCATGTTGGTCAGGCTGGTCTCAAACTCCCAACCCCAAGTGATCCGCCCACCTTGGCCTCCCAAAGTGCTGAGATTATAGGCATGAGCCACCACACCCAGCAAAAACAATTTAAAAAAAATTTATAAAGTAGTATATTTATTTGGCTCTTGTCTTTTGCTGTTTTTTTGTTTTGTCTTTGTTTTTGTTTTTGTTTTTTTGAGACAGAGTCTCACTCTGTCGCCCAGGCTGGAGTGCAGTGGCACAATCTTGGCTCATCAACCTCCACCTCCCAGGTTAAAGCGATTCTCCTGCCTCAGCCTTCTGAGTAGCTGGGACTACAGGCATATGCCACCATGCCCAGCTAATTTTTGTATTTTTAGTAGAGACGGGGTTTCACCATGTTGGCCAGGCTGGCCTTGAACTCCTGACCTCATATGATCCACCTGCCTCGGCTTCCCAAAGTACTGGGATTACAGGCGTGAGCCACTGTGACTGTCCCCTTTTGCTGTTCTTTATTCTGCTTTACAGTAGAAGTATTTTGATAACATTTTTTTTTTATTTTAAAAATAGTGAGTTCTGGAAAATATCTCAATTTTTGTGCATATGCCTTGATATAGCTGATCAATTCGGGGTTGCCACTACTCTAATACTCTGGAGGGCAAGTATATTTATTTGTTCATGAAGTCCACAGCTAAATAGTGAAGAGAACACTTATTAGCAAGACATGTGGGGCTGGCTTTTCAGGTGTCTTCTGCAGAAGTCACTCAAGTTGTGAGTTTACCTTCTTTTTAATTCTGTCTCCTAAACAGACTTCAATCCCGTGGGTTCGTTCCCCAGAGTGTTTTCCAGGACATGCTAGTTCCAAAAGATACTCCTTAAAAAAGAGTTCTATAGTCAAGTTAATTATGAAAATGCTATAACAATTAGGAAGTTTTGGTGACAATTCACAGAAAACGCTGTTTCAAACTGATTTAGCAAGAAGGAAAGGCCATCCACGGTGGTTCACGCCTGTAATCCCAGCACTTTGAGAGGCTGAGATGGGTGGATCACCTGAGCTCAGGAGTTCGAGACCAGCCTGGCCAAGATAGTGAAACCCCGCCTCTACTAAAAATATAAAAATTAGCCTGGCGTGATGGTGCACACCTGTAATCCCAGCTACTCAGGAGGCTGAGACATGAGAATCACTTGAACCCAGGAGACAGAGGTTGCAATGAGCTGAGATCTTGCCACTGCTGTCTACCCTAGGCAGCAGAGTGAGATTCTGTCTCCAAAAAAAAAAAAAAAAAAAAAGGAAAGATAATTGTATCCTATAACTGGACATCTGGGGGGATTGCTGAAAGGAAGCTACAGTTCAACCAGAAGGTTCAGTATTATGAAAGACTCAGTTTTATTCATGCTTTTTATCATGCGTATAGAAGAGTATATGATGTAATAAATATAAATTAATACCTCTATGTCCCTACCAGAGGCTTCCTGGGTGCCCTTTCCCAGTTGTACCCCTCTCCTTTCCCATATATGCTATGTTTGAGCAAAGTGTTTAAACCTGTCTGGGGGTTTAGCCCTCTTCTGATGATGTAGGTCATAATTTGAACACCGGTATCATTGTGTGTTACCGTAGAAAGTGAGGTGTCAGGCTCCTTGCCTCTGCCCTGCGTGACCCCTTAGTGTTGGTTGAAATGATCTATTTATTCCCACCAGACCATGAGCTTGAGGACAGAGCTTATAGTGTTTCCATCTATTTTCCAGGGGCCAATCATAAAGTTTGGCAAGAAGTGGATGCTAATTTATATTTTGAATATAAATTTAAAACTGAATTAACTAAACATAGAGGCTGTGGAAAGGCTTGGACTGTCTGCTCTGAGGCCTCTGGCAGCTCCATCCTGCTCTTCTAGCATGTGTTTTAACAAATTCATTTTGTGGAACTCAGGTTTCCACTTGCACTCAGTGGTAGCATGTGGCATGAGTCCAGGTCCCCTTCACAGACGCGGCCACAGCAGATGCACTGCCAGACTCTCCACGTGGCTGGAAATGGTCAGGCTGCTGTTTCTTACAAATCGTCCTCATGCCCACCAGGTTTTGTTCTCATTTTGACAATTGTGAAGGCATTGAATGTCTGTCTAACTACTCAAAGATCACTGCTTTGAGCATAATCTCAATAAATGAATGTGTAGGTTTGTCTTGAGTCCCAGACAGGGTGGAATGTATGTGATATTATCTTCTCCAGAGGGAGATCAATGCCAAAACCTTTGTTCTCTTCTGAACTGCTTTGAAACAATACTGTTCTTTGAAACAATACTGTTTTGATCTCCCATGGGAGCTGCTGCTCCGATTTCCTTAACTGAAAAGAAGTGGCGACTTCATTTCCCGCCTTAGCCCGCTACGGATTGTCCTGGCCTGCATGTGTGTGCCTGTGCCTAGGTGCAGACACGCTCCTTCATTATTTCACCTCCTGCTGCTTCCAGCTTGGAATGGAAGCTAAAGCTATCAGGCCAAGGAGGTGGGAGAAGGGAGCACCACCATATTCCTTGGCCAGAAGCAACTGTGAGGGACAAATGCTGGGGCTAATTTAATGGATTTAAAACCTTGTTTCCACAGCCTGCAACCTTCTTGTTGTTTCTAGCTGAACTCTGGCATGGGAACTATGCACTATATGCACTATGCACTATAATTTCTGAAATTATAGAAATTTCAGAACTTAGGTTCCCACCCTTTTGATCCTCCAGGAAGACTTGGGACCCTCCCTTCTGGAATCTCATATTGCAAACAGCTGATCTTGTTCAAAACTCCTATTTAAGGCAGCTCAGAAGTTCTCAGTAGTCACATGAGCTGACAGTGTGCTCCCCATGTCAGCTGTGGTGTGGCTGGTAGGCCCTTGTTCCTGTGGCAGGGATGACAAATGCCTTATAGTTATTTGGCTCTAGACAATGGGGTTGGAGCATGAGGAAAGGGTTGGCCTTTGCAAAGAGCTGAGTCCCTTCACCCACACAAAAGGAAATCATGGGTCAGTGCAATTACTGGCAAGTCAGTAGCTTAGATGGTAGGAAGATACAGGGGATGGAGTTGCTTCTCAATGAAGTGGAAGCTGAGGCCCAGGGTCACCGTGGCTGGGAAGGCAGTACAGTCCTTGGTGGTCAGCAATGGGGCCTGGGCAGATTAGGTTGGATATCAGGGCTCGTCAGATTTTAATGGGCTAATCACCTACAGTTGCTGATTCAGTGAGTCAGGAGTGAGACCAAACATTCTGCATTTCTAACCGGCTTTCAGGTGAAACGAATCCAAAGACTATACTTCAAGCCGGGAGGTTGTATAGCATTACAAATGTGCCCTTTCTGGGAGAACACCCTCAATTTTTCTTTCATTGAGGCTTAAAAGCCTGACAAAGCAATTTCATCAGCTAGGGGTGGGGTGTGGAGAAGCAGATGTTACCAGGGGAAGGAGGAATGAGTGAGAGGAGGCTTAGGGAGGAGACGATGTGAAATGGCTATTGTGGAAAGTGGGAAGGTGAGCATACCGAGGAGGTGGTGAAGTCCAATGGCACAATTTTTTTTTTTTTTTTTTTATACTTTAAGTTCTAGGGTACATGTGCACAACATGCAGGTTTGTTACATATGTATACATGTGCCATGTTGGTGTGCTGCACCCATTAACTCGTCATTTGCGTTAGGTATATCCCCTAATGCTATCCCTCCTCCCTCCCCCCTCCCCACAACAGGACCCGGTGTGTGATGCTCCCCTTCCTGTGTCCAAGTGATCTCATTGTTCAATTCCCACCTATGAACGAGAGCATGCGGTATTTGGTTTTCTGTTCTTGAGATAGTTTGCTGAGAATGATGGTTTCCAGCTGCATCCATGTCCCTACAAAGGACACGAGCTCATCCTTTTTTATGGCTGCATAGTATTCCATGGTGTATCTGTGCCACATTTTCTTAATCCAGTCTGTCACTGATGGACATTTGGGTTGATTCCAAGTCTTTGCTATTGTGAATAGTGCCGCAATAAACATACGTGTGCATGTGTCTATAGCAGCGTGATTTATAATCCTTTGGGTATATACCCAGTAATGGGATGACTAGGTCAAATGGTATTTCTAGTTCTAGATCCTTGAGGAATCGCCACACTGTTTTCCACAATGGTTGAACTAGTTTACAGTCCCACCAACAGTGTAAAAGTGTTCCTATTTCTCCACATCCTCTCCAGCACCTGTTGTTTCCTGATTTTTTAATGATTGCCATTCTAACTGGTGTGAAATGGTATCTCATTGTGGTTTTGATTTGCATTTCTCTGATGGCGAGTGATGATGAGCATTTTTTCATGTGTCTGTTGGTTGTATGAATGCCTTCTTTTGAGAAGTGTCTGTTCATATCCTTTGCACACTTTTTGATGGGGTTGTTTGTTTTTTTCTTGTAAATTTGTTTGAGTTCTTTGTAGGTTCTGGATATTAGCCCTTTGTCAGATGAGTAGATTGCAAAAATCTTCTCCCATTCTGTAGGTTGCCTGTTCACTCTGATGGTAGTTTCTTTTTCGGTGCAGAAGCTCTTTAGTTTAATTAGATCCCATTTGTCAATGTTGGCTTTTGTTGAACGGCACAAATTTTAAAGGACCTGGGCCTTCAGAAGAAAGGAGAGGTGGCCAGAAAGCAGAGTAGACACTGGCCATGCCAAGGCCATTGGGCATGAGATGAAAGGCAGCAGGGGAAGTGATGATGTCACAGGACAGCCAGGTTTCCTTTAGAGCAAGAGGATGACAGCACTGTCCAGAGAAGAGACTGAGGATGTGGGAAATTTCCTGCTGATAGACCGTGAGGCCCAGAGGGTATGCAGGAAGGGTTGGGGAGGGGTGAGGGAGGGAGAATTGGGAGACATTAGCAGGTGTATGGAGAAGTTCAGCGTGAGGTCCAGGTCCATACTGGGGCCCTTGGACTTCCTGTGGGCTGAGGCAGGGCTGAAGCAGCCTGGGAAGACAAGTAACCAGTTCCGACGGCACAGAGTAGGGCCACTGGGGATGCTCTTCCCTGCATTCGGGTGATGCACTGATCCTTTTCTGGAGGCACGAGGGAGGGGCAGTAAAACTTTAGGAGAGGCGTCACTCCTGGGACAGGAAGCCGGGGTGCCCCTCTCCAGGGCCCAGGTGTCTCAGCCATGGAGTGGAAGCCCCATGCACGAGACCTTGTCTCTCCAGGGCATGTTGTTATGGATGCTGCCTTTTTAGAGCAATGTGGTCCGACAATGCTGTCCCTATGCACTGGTGACTTGGTGGTTACAGCTCAGCATTTCCAAAGATAAAGCAATAGTTGTGGGGTTTTTTGTTTGTTTGTTTTTTGAGACAGAGTCTCACTCTGTTGCCCAGGCTGGAGTGCAATGGCACGCTCTAGGCTCACTCAACCTTTGCCTCCTGGGTTCAAGCGATTCTCTTGCCTCAGCCTCCTGAGTAGCTGGGAGCACCATGCCCAGCTAATTTTTTGTATTTTTAGTAGAAATGAGATTTCGCCATGTTGGCTAGGCTGGTCGCAAGACTCCTGACCTCAGGTGATCCACCCCCCTCGGCCTCCCAAAGTGCTGGGATTACAGGTGTGAGCCACCGCACCCGGCCAATAGCTGTGTCTTGAGCTTCAAATATCATAGATGCCTGAGTATAAGGTGTCCTGAATATAACGTGACCCCATGCCCACTGTAAAGGTTCTCTCTCTCCACCCAAAAGATTTTTCACTAACTTAAACTTATAAACTTTGGGGATGTAGATGAAATAGTTCAGTGTCTACTAATAATACTTATTAAATTTAAAATGTGTTTAAAATCACACGTTCATAAAATGTTGAGAACAAGTGCTTTCCTCCATTCATATTCCATAAAAGAATTTCACTCAAATTTATCACAGAATCTTTGTCCATTGTTGTACTTGAGCCATTTTCAGAATCATCTAACGGTTTTTAGGAGAATGTTGCCTTCCCACCCATCACGTTGTTTGAGGTCCAGGACTTGAGAGTCCGTGGTTCTGTGGCTGATTGTGTTGTCCTGAGCTGCCAGTACTCATCTGCATCGCATTAGGACAACTGGCCTTCCCATCTGTCCCGTTAGTGGGCTTTTCCCATCTTCATTTAATGTACTGCTCTTTCTTTTCTGTGTGAGAGAAGTTCTCGCTCTGTCAGCCAGGCTGGGGTGCAGTAGTGAGATTATTGCTCACTGCAGCTTCAACCTCCTGGGCTCAAGCGATCCTCCTGCCTCCCCTCCCTACCAGCTAGGACCATAGGAACACAGCATTGTGCCTGTCTAACTTTTAAAATTTTGGGGAGACAGGGTCTCACCATGTTGCCCAGGCTGATCTCAAATCCCTGACTTCAAGTGATTCTCCTGCCTCAGCCTCCCAAAGCAGTGGGATTTCAGGCATAAGCCACTGTGCCCAGGCTAATGTACCACTTTTTAAAACAAGCTTTAAAATGCTTATTTATAACTTTTGCAAACTCTTGAGATTTTACAACCATGTCCCCAGGAATAACAACTAAATCTGTATCCACTTTCTTTCACACCAAGCCTCTCAAAGGCCTCTATAAACATCAAAAACTAGCTATTGATTGGGATCACTTCAGGTTAATGTGTCATCCCCAAACTGTACATTGTTGTCCAAACAAATGTAATTGACAGGGCCTCATGTAATTGGAAATTGTCAGGCAATTATCGTGTGTCAATTAAAACTAATAAAAGTGAAAAACATAATAACAAACAACACATGTATAAGATATGTATTCTAAAACTTACACAATGATGAAAACAACATCAAAGAAGACGCAGGCTTGGCACAGTGGCTCACACGTGTAATCCCAACACTTTGGGAGGTCAAGGTGGGAGGATCGCTTGAGCTCAGGAGTTCAAGACCAGCCTGGGCAACATGGCAAAATCCCATCTCTACAAAGAATACAAAAAATTAGCCAGATGTGGTGGCGTGTGCCTGTAGTCCCAGCTACTTGGGGGCTGAGGCAGGAGGCTCACTTGAGCCTGGGAAGCAGAGGTTGTGGTGAGCTGAGATAGCACCACTGCACTACAGCCTGGGTGACAAAGTCAGACCCTGTCTCAAAAAAAAAAAAAAAAAGTCTTAAATAAAGAGATTTATCATGTTCATGGATTGGAAGACTCAACATAGTAAAGATGTTTCTCTACCAAAAAAAAGAAAAGAAAAGAAAATTGTTGTAGCTAAAATGTCAGGCTTCTTTTCAAGGGGATAAAAACTGCAGGTATTGGCCAGGCACAGAGAAACACGCCTGTAATCCCAGCACTTTGGGAGTCTGAGGGGGGGTGGATCACTTGAACCCAGGAGTTCCAGACCACCCTGGGCAACATGGAAGACCCCATCTCTACAAAAAATGAGCCGGGCATGGTGGCCCACCTATAGTCCCAGCTACTTGAGAGGCTGAGGTGGGAGAATCATTTGACCCCAAGAGGTTGAGGCTTCAGTAAGCTGAGATTGTGCCACTGCTCTCCAGCCTGAGCAACAGAATGAGACCCTGTCTCCAAACAAAATAAAAGCAAAACAAAACAAAACCTGCAGGTATTTATAGGTTGCCACATTTTGTTTTATTTCCCCCATCTTTGGAAATCAGCTCCAATTTTGACTGCTGTAATAGAAAAAATGCAGGCTTTAGAGTTATTCGAACTCTAAATCCTAGCTCTTCCTCTGACAAATGATGTGACTTTGAACAATGGCTCCATCCCCCTCAGCTTCAATTTCCTACTGTTTAAATTGGGATAACAATGTCTACATCCCAAGACTGTTCTGAGAATAATATAGTCAGAGTTCAAAAAGGTTAGTCTTTTTTTCCCACTGATTTTTTTAAAGAGCTTTTTGTGGTTAACCCTTTATTGTGCACATGGCAAATATTTTAATTTATCCTTTATAACATTTTGGGACAAACAGATTAATAGGCAAATCTGTCAACATTTCCCTTCATGGTTTCTGGATAAGTATATTTTTTTCACAAAGAAATAGATGTTCCATGAAGTTAAAAAAGCTTAGGCATCGGGGTCCCTCACTTGCCTGGGCCTCTTCCAAGGCTGCACCTAATTTTTCATTTGTGATTTTGTTTCCTTTTTCCTAAAGAGACCCCCGCCCCACCCCCACCCCCTCCCCCCACCTGGCAAATATAAACTTCAGGCCCCACAGAATCTGGAACTTCCCCAAGTAACATGCTTAGAAAAGTCACCTCACCCTAGTCCGGGCACGGTGACTCACGCCTGTAATCCCAGCACTTTGGGAAGCTGAGGTGGGCAGATCACCTGAGGTTAGGAGTTCAAGACCAACCTGACCAACATGGCAAAACCCCGTCTCTACTAAAAAATACAAAAATTAGCTGGACATTGTGATGGGCGCCTGTAATCCCAGCTACTCGGGAGGCTGAGGCAGGGAGAATTGCTTGGACCTAGGAGGCGGAGGTTTCAGTCAGCCGAGGTCAGGCCATTACACTCCAGCCTAAAAGAAAGAGGGAGACTCTGTCTCAAAAAAAAAGAAAAAGAAAAGTCACCTCACCCCAAATTATGAAAAATTTTAATATGCTTAGCTTTATATCTTTTCTTTTGGCTTATTTTCTAATTTTTTAGTACTAAAGTTGATTACTAATTTTCTTCAAAGCATTTTTCTCAGCACAAAATAGAGCTCCACTGCTCATTCATTTACTTATCTTATTTACTAGCTCGTCCAAGCCCTTCCCTCACCTTTCTGCACCCAGCTGAGTTGTGAAGCAGCTGGTGGTTTCTGGAGAGGAGAGAGGAAGGGACAGAGCTGGAGGGCACGGTGGCCCTGGATGGAAGTGATGGTGCTGGGGTTGGGGGCAATGTATTAGTTTCCTAGGACTACCGTAATGAAGTAGTACAAACGGGGTGGCTTGAACCACAAAAACGTATTCTCTCATTGTTCTGGAGACTAGAAGTCCAAAATCAAGGTGTCAGCAGAGCATCAGAAGGCTCTAGAGAGGATCTGTCCACTTCTGTCTCCTAGCTGCTAGCATTGCTGGCAAACTTTGGCAGTCCTTAGCTTGTAGAGGCGTCACTCCAATCCCTGCCCCCGTCATCATGTGGCATTCACCCTGCATGTCTGTGTGCCACTTCTCTTATTATAAGGACACCATTATATCAGATTAGGGCCTCCTCTAAGGACTTGATTACATCTGCAAAGACCTTATTTCCAAATAGGAAGGTCACATTCACTGGTACCTGGAATTAGGACATCAGTATATATCTCTGGGGGCTGGGGACATAATTCAACCCATGACAGAAGGATTAGGGGCTGATTCTTCCTCACCTCAGGTCCTACGCCCCAACCCTCAGAAGTGCCTGTCCCTCACTGCGCTCATTCCACCTTGGTTACACTTCCAAGCATGAGGGGCTCATTGCCTCTGCAACGGGCCCTTTACTTTCTCTCTTCAGTTTCTGTCCCCCACCCCAACATGCATTTTGGTGTATCTGGTATAAACACTGGCTCCTGAGTTACAGTGTAGGGTTTGAATCACCATCCCATGACTTAATAGATATGTGGCCCAGTACTTAAAAAGAGCATGCATGATGTGGTGTGGCTCTGTGTCCTCACCCAAATCTCATTTCATCTCAAATTGTAATCCCCATAATCCCCACGTGTCGAGGGAGGGACCTGGTGGGAGGTGATTCGATCTTGGGGGCGGTTTCCCCCATGCTGTTCTCATGATAGGGAGTTCTCACAAGGAGATCTGATGGTTTTATAAGTGTTGGACAGTTCCTCCTTCACACTCTTTCTCTCGTTGCCTTGTGAGGAAGGTGCCTGCTTCCCCTTCACTTTCTCCTGTGATTGCAAGTTTCCTGAAGCCTCCCCAAACATGTGGAACTGTAAGTCAATTAAATCTCTTTTTTAAAGAAATAAATTACCAAGTCTCAGGTATTTCTTTATAGCAGTGTGAAAACAGCCTAATACAATGCAGAAAAGGCGTTCATAACTACTTGCCAAATACATGAAAGACCTTGGGCAGGTGCTTTGCTTCTCTGAGCCTCAGTTTGGGGCTCAGATATGGGATTAGTGAAGGGGGATAGTGAAGCACCTACCTCAAGGATGTTGGGATGATTACAAGGGATGACTACCCTGATACACTTGGTGCAGCCTGACATATGCTAACTCCTCGTAAACATTAGTTACAGTAATCATAATATGTCCTAGCAGAGCTCAGGATGCAGTGCAGGCACTGGCTGGTCTTAATGAAGATTGATACTAACAAATGATAAAAAGCAATCCTCCAAAGACGGCCCATCTCACTCAGCATAAAAGCCAAAGTCCTTACTGGGTCTGACTAGTTCTCTGCATTGACCGGCGCCCTTCTCCCCAGCCTCAAACCCCCTTGCCCTCTGCTTGGCCAGATTGTTCCTCAGACAGGCCAGGGGCGTTCCCAATCTCAGGGCCTCCAGCTTGGCATCCCCTCTGCCAGGAATGCTCTTCCTCCAGATGACTGTGGAGTTCACTCCCTGGCATCTCTTAGATCTTTGCTCAAAGGCCACCTCCTCCTGAGGCCATCCCAGAACCCCCTCTTTCAAGCAGCACTCACTCCACTCCCTAGCCCTTATTCTGCATCTCTACATACAGCACTTTTTACTGCCTGGCACTGTACGTGTGTTGATTTACTGTCTCTCTGCTATCACCCAGAAAGTTTGTTCCAAAAGAAGACTGTCTCATTACTGTTACATCTCTGGCCCTGGAGTAGCCCCTGGCAAATATGTACTCAGTACATACTTGCGAGACGCATGGACTTTAGAACAGTTCCACAGCTGTCCATCACTGCTGTTCCATACCTAGCGATGTGGCCTTCGAAACGCACCGGAGAGCTAGGCAGACCAAGGATAATTTCACAGGTAAGTCAAATAGAGCCTGGGAAGGTGCAGCGATTGGCCTAGGCTCCCAGAACTGATGACCTGCGCTCTGGTCATCAGCTGGGGCCGGCGCTCTGCTCTGTTCTGCGCGCTGCGCAGCTGACCAGAGCACCTCTAGAGGAGCCACTGCTCATTTACCAGTCACATCGTCGTGTCATGCAACGCTGACAGGAGACCAAACCCAGGGCAATATTCTCATTCCCCCTCTCCATGAGCGTGACCGGTGGGTCTCGGTCTTGCCTCCGCGTGGGCTGTACAGGACAACGGCCAGAGCCTTGCAACCCCACCCCCCTTCCAGGGGTGGTCTCCCGGCAGCCCGGCAGAGGGCGCTGTGGGACAGCGTTGCTGATAGGTTGGGGACCTGGGTCCAGCTCAGCGCCCTGCGCTCCTGCTGGGTCAGGACTGGCGAGGGCAGGGCTGCGGGGCGGGGCAGGCTGTGGGACTTCAATGTCCTGTGTCTGCTAGTCTCTGCCCTGTGCTCAGGTGTCTCCTCGTCCAGGGCTCTTGCATATTCTTGGAGAGCTTTGCTTGGAAAATTGTCTCTTAAGCTAGTGAGAAAGTGACTCGTTTTTGGTTGGTATGAGGCTATGGTTCCAGAGTTAGAAAGGGAGGGAGTGTTGGTTTGCAGGAAAGAGTTTAGGGATGAATATTGAGTTTGAAGTGCTTGTGGCACATTCAGAAAAATTGTCCAGGGGCTGGTTGGATGTGCGAGTTTGACATTCTGGAGAGGGGTTTGGACTCAAGATACAGATGTCATCAGCGGTTAGCTGGTAATCGGATCCTCAGAAGTGAATGACCGTGTTGAAGAAGGGAGGCAGAACAGCAACATTCAGGGACCAGGTGACAAAAGAGGGCTTTTAAAGGAGACTGAGAAGCTGGGAGAAAAACAAAGTAGGGAAGAGGAAAGTCAACTGGTGAATGCTTTTGATTGATCAAATAAGACTGAGCTATACCCTTCAATTAGATCTAGCCAGTGATCTTGTTAGTTCAGAAGATGGAAGCAGTTCTCCTGGGGAGGAATCTTAGAAAGGCTACTGAGAGGGTGACATTCATATCTATTGGGCTGCTATATGGGATGCTCTCCCTATTGACTTTCACATGTTAACTTGTCTAGCTCTCATCACAATCCTTAAGTATTAACCCTGTACGGTTTTTTTTTGTTTTTTGTTTTTGTTTTTGTTTTTTAAATTTTTGAGACAGGGTCTTGCTCTGTCTCCCAGGCTGGAGTGCAGTGACACCATCATAGTCCACTGCAGCCGCAAACTCTTGGGCTCAAGCAATCCTCCCACCTCAGCCTTCAGAGTAGCTGGAACTACAGCTGCATGTTAGCCACATTTTCATTCATTCATTCGAGACAGGGTCTCCCTTTGTTGCCCAGGCTGGAGTGTAGTGACGCGATCATGGCTCACTGCAGCCTCGCCTCCTGGCCTCACGTGATCCTCCCACCTCAGCCTCCCGAGTAGCTGGGACTACAGGTGTATGCCACCACACCCAGCAAAGTTTTTTTTTTTTTTTTTTTTTTTGTAGACACGGAGTTTCCCCACGTTGCCCAAGCTAAATTTTCTAAAATAATTTCTAAAATAAGACTCAGATAAAAAAAATCTTACCTAGGATCACGCTGCTTGTAAGTGGTAGAGATTAACCTTAGATCAATCTACAACTTGAGTCTGAGGTCTTTCCACTACTTCTTCCCTCTATGTCCACATCCTGCCATGTAGGGTAATTTTATTAATTCATGATTTGGTTGAACAAATATTTGAGTGTTTACTGGGCACTGTTCTGGATGCTGGGAATGCAGCAGTGAAAAAAACTGGCAAATACTTCATGCTGTTCACATTCTAGCAGGAATCAGATATAAACATGCAGTATATCATGTAATGAGACATGGAGATACAAAAAGAGGGATGAGGATGTGTTTAGAGTTTTAAAAATATATGTGAATTTCTTTCCTGCCCCTTATGATCTGCAAGAGGTTATCAGAATTGACAATGAGGACTTTACTAATAAAAGTGACGTTTGAGCCAAGACCTGAGGAAGGGGAGAAAGCCAGTCATCCAGTTATCCAGAAAGGAGGAACGTAAAACTTCCAAGGTAAGAAGATGCTTGGCATGTCCTAGGAGCAGCAAGGCCAGTGTGGTGGGAGCAGAAGGATTAAGTGCCGGCAGTAGGAAATTAGATCAGAGAAACAGGTCGTGGGGCAACGATGGGGAGAGGGGTAAGGAAATCAGATGCAGGGCGATGTAGACCAAATTAAATATTTTGACATAAAAATCCCACTAGGTGGGAAGCCATTTGGTGGGTTTAGAGCCAAGTGGTGCTGTGTTGAGAAGACAAAATGGAGGCGAGGGCTAAGCAGGAAGGCCAGTTAAGGCTACTGTGGTACCTAGGTGAGAAATGAGGGTGGTGGTTGAAGAAGCAAGTTGTTCAATTTCTAAAATGTTTGGAATGCAATCAACATGATTTGATGCTAGACTGGATGCAGAGTATGACAGCAACTGAAAAAGTATTGAGATCAGGCATCTCCCATTGTAAACTGAAAAGCAAGAAAAAGGAGGTGTCCTGGGAACAAGTTAACACTTTCAAGGAATGAGTCCAACTTGTCAAATGCTGCCTACAGGAGGATCAAAACCTACTAGATATATGGAGTTACTGGTGACCCTGAGAAAATTTTGGTGTGGGGAACCTGGGGAGTGAAACCCTATTGAGGCTTGAGAATGGGGAAAATTGGACAACTTTCAATTTTGCCGTATATAAAGGAAAAAAATTGGAGGCAGTAAAGATGTGCAATCTTATTTTGAAGTCACCATGAAGTGAATGAAAATTAGTCACTACATGCTGATACTAAAGACCTTGGCCATTGTGCAAGGTACATCCCAATTATATCCAAATACTGCCGTTTCACAGTATGGTAGGTTATAAAGTACACCGTTAGGTGTCTTTAGAACAAGGTAGCAGCAGTATTATACATTCTCTACAGGTTATTTTGAGTAGCTCTTGACACATATGGGGTGGGAAGATTAAAGCATGATTCTGTAAGCAGTAACAAACCACTACGCACTGGGTTTAGTTGTTTTATTGAGACGGAGTTTCGCTCTTGTTGCTTAGCTGGAGTGCAATGGTGCCATCTTGACTCACCGCAACCTCCGCCTCCCAGGTTCAAGTGATTCTCCTGCCTCAGCCTCCTGAGTCACTGGGATTGCAGGCATGCACCACCACGCCTGGCTGATTTTGTATTTTTCTGGAAGAGTACAGGGTTTCTCCATGTTGGCCAGCCTGGTCTCAAACTCCAACCTCAGGTCATCCACACACCTTGGCCTCCTAAAGTGATAGGATTACAGGCGCAAGTCACCATACCCGGCCCAAGTTTAGTTCTAACACTTCCTTTAGTCTGATACCGTGGCTGAACTGGGAAAATTCCGGCAATATGAGGAATTGAATAGCTGATCCACCTGTCTAACCACTTGCTCCTTTTGCTAGGTTAAAAATTAGTTTCCTCCTCTTAGTGGGGAAGGTTGGGCAGAGAAACAACTTACAGCTTTTAAAATCTCAAGTAGGTTCATACAAATCTCTGCTTAGCCTTAATTTTGCTGTACTCAAAGTACTCACCAAAAGCTTGACTTGTTAAATACTTCAGGGAAGATGAGTGCCATAACGCAAGGTTTAGCTTCCCTGGCCCAAGTAAGACACAAACACATTGATTGGCTCTGCCCACCACCCGTAGGAGCATGAGCAGGCAGCCTCTTCTGACTTCAAGGTTCTGATGGGTTCAGCAGTGTGACAGTCTGCCTTGAGGGTCTCCCCCATCACCAACAGGTTGTTCTTCGGTGTTGATATCAACCAGAATTCCAGTAGCACACTTCAAGAGCCCCCATCCATGCCAATGTTAGAAGTAACCCTAGGATTGTCAGAATGTTCCAGGGCTGGAGGGAAATCCTTTATATGTGCTTTTGGAAAACATGCAGAGGTTTAAGTTGAATCAAAAGTCAATTTTATTGGGACGATGGAATTTTTCCAGAGGAAGCAGGGATCTTCCTGGACATTCTGGGGCAGCTACTTGGGATGATGCTTGCAGGACAGCTAAGCTTATCCAGACATCATCATGTATTTCCGTCTGACAAAAGATAAATGTCACCAAATTGTAGTTGCTATGTGTACCCATGTTCCTCCACATTCATGAGACTTGCAATTTTTGATTATAAAAATCATTTATATTGGTTAGTTTTAGTAACTCAAAGGAAAAATAACCACCTTAATTAAATCTTGGGTCTCATCATGAAGAGTCTAAAAATTCCTTCTGGAACTCAGGCTTGTACAGCAGAAAAACAAACATTTGAAAGTCCGTAAGTCAAACTAATGTGGGTCTCCTATACCTCAACAACAAAGCTGACTATTCTCCCAGACTGTCGATGCCATTTATAGCCACACATCACTACATCAAGTATCACAATGTTTATTGATAGATACAAGTATATAAAATCAGGGCATGAACATGACTTGATAAATTAAGTAGACTTAATTTCAATACTATAATAGGAGGGACCAATTCAAATTCTCACCATTTGTTTCACACCCACAAAAACCACTTCAAGGGCATTAACGATCTCTCAAAACTGATCAGTTTTGTGCAAGTAAACCATGTTTCTTTTAAAAAGACTTGTGCACTTGCCCAGGCTCAAAGATATTAAAATCTAGCACATAAAGCCCATTACTAGAGGTAGAAATACAGGCAATATACTATTACGGCAACAACCATCAATTACAGTTAAGAATTTTTCTGTAACAACCAAATGGATAATCAAATATTGCAACAACTCAAGTATTACTGAGCAAAGTGCATTTCTACAGTATTCAGTGTTGCTATTCAGTTTTCTAACTTAAAACAGCCTATGATAACTGGCAGCAAAGAAGGTCCTTGCAATAGACTGCCTCTGCTTGAGAACTTATGATGTAATTATTGCATGCTGCTAATATACTATCTAAACATTAAAGATACTCCTAAAATATTTGATGGTAGACTATGATTAAGACATTACACTACAAAAAAACCTTATGCAGAAGAAAATCCTAACTGACGTGCTTCTGCTTTAAATATTGTGAAAACATTACAGCGGAATGAATTTTCGCAGTGGTTAGGTCAAATGCAGTTACATCATAGCAACAGTATGTTTTGCACAATTTAAGGCTTTGGCTGGTTCTTTAGTCAGCTTCTTCCTCTGATTCTTCTTCTTCAGCAGTTTCTAGCCAGGTTAGCCACTGATTCACCTATAAATTAAGATTTGTAACTTAAAATAGTTCACAATATAAATGGAAATCCATCCAAAAAGTTTTAGGTGGTACTACAGTTTTAGAATATGAAACAAGGACATCCTTACAACAATTTGTATATTAAGTTATACAAACAGTGGTATATTATCCAGATTTGGGACAACACAGAGCTAGATATAATCCTGCAAGGATGAGCTTCATGAATCTAGTTTATAATCAGTAGTAAAAAGGTAGTAAGATGCGCTGTAGGACCAATGTTTCTCAAAGCCTGGGCCCCCTGGAAAACTGGTAGCATGAAAGTCACCTGGATTTTGTACACAGACCTACTAAACCAGAATCTCTGGGTTAGGCCTGGAACCTACTTTTAAACTGCTCTGCAGGTGATTAATGCATTCACTGTGATTTGAGAATGCCCTGATGTTCCTCCCCTAGGGCTACAACTTCATTCAGTAAGACACAATTAAATTGTGAGAAATCAAAAGCATCTTTTTTAAAAAATAAATATATATTTAAACTGTTCTTTTCTTTTTTTGAGACACAGTCTTACTCTGTTGCCCAGGCTAGAGTGCATTGTTGTAATGTCAGCTCACTGCAACCTCTGCCTCCTGGGCTCAAGACATCCTCCCGAGTAGCTGGGACCAGGACCACAGGAACATGTCACCATGTCTGGCTAATTTTTTGTATTTTTTAAAGACAGGGTTTCACTCTGCTGCCCAGGCTGGTCTTGAACTCCTGAGTTCAAGTGATCCTCCCACCTCGGCCTCTTAAAAGTGCCAGGATTACAGGCATGAGCCACGTGCCCAGCTACAATTTCCTCTTTGCTGACGTTTTTTAAAAAGCTTAAATCAAAACTTGTACAGTCACTCCCATCTATATAAGTAGCTATACTCCTTGAAAAATTTGTTAGCTACCTCTAACATCTTATACACCACTAGAACTGATTCATTGTGTAGCTTTACTTAATCATAGCTTTAAACAGTGCAGAATGAAATGTATGGGTGAAGACAAACTACTAACTAGGACTATCTTGCCTGTATTTCAGTTGAAAAAGGCTCTAAACTTGAAGTTAATACCAAGCAAAATGAAATAAGCAGACCAAATTTTTAACAAAAGACTTACCTGGAACAAAGCCTTGCCTTTTCCCGGAAACTCTTGAGTTATATCTTCTTTCCAAGCCAAGAAAGCTTCTTCTTCAATAATTTCCATATCATAGAAGTGCACAAAAAAGCGAAGTAACATGCCTTTAAAAAAAATTAAAAAGTAGTAAGCCCATTATTTAGTGTGCTGTTTAAGACTTGCCCCACACCATTCCTCCGATACAAGTCCCCTCACCTTTTGGGAAGTTGCTGTTATAGCAGTGCACCTGAAGAGCATACAGGGCACTGACTTGTAGATCAACGTGATCATGAAGAAATTTCTGCATTACTGGCTTGAAAGAAAGAAGTAGTTGTTTTTCCTGCTCTAACTGTTCTTTGGAAGGAGCAGAGGATGAATCTGTTTCATCGCTGGGGGGGTTTACTTCACTAGAAATGTACTGTAAGAAGCTGGACAGAAAGAGGTCTTGTTAGAACCCAACAGTGCGTTTTCTTGCTTAGTCTCCTGCCTTGTAGACATTCTTTTCTAGTACATGAAACACTACATGTAGAAAACCATTCGTCTTACCTAGTCATTAAGATGTTCACAAATCCTTTATCTACATGAAGTTTGGGAGAGATGTTATCTTTAATCCATTTATATATGGTTTGAGGGGATGGATCCAACTTTATTTGCTTCAACAGTTCCTTCTCCAGTTTGAGGAGTGGGAATAAGAAACTCAGTCCCTTTCCTTCCAAAATCTCCAACATGCGGTCCTTATTCTGATCAATTTCTGAAGAGACAAAGCCACTTGCATCATCTAAAAGTTCATTTTACCAAGTTGTCCTGTCCAGAGAACAGAACTTCACAAATGATGTCCCCAAGTATACAAGATCCATGTAGCAGAATAGAGAACCAACCCAGCAAATGAAAAAACTCAATATACGGATCAAATGAAAGTAGTTTAATCATAAATCTTTTTATTGGTAAGATCTGCAGTAATGTTTATCATTATCTGAGCAGGACAATCAGACCATCTGACCTACATAAATCCATTCGAGGTACTAAAAATCTCTAAATATAGTATTAAAAAACGAAAACAAACAAGTCAGCATTCTCTTACCTGGGAGCATTTTCTGCATATTGACCTTGCTTTGTTGAAAAAGTTCTGTTAACCATTCTCGATCTTGTAATTTAGCTAATTGCTGAAGACAAAGTAGGAAGAGAGGAAAATGGGTGCCACTTTCTAGTGGTTGAGCTAGTTCTGAAATGCTCACCAGCTCTGAAATGATGGCACGAGCTGCAAACTGTGCTAAATATGATTTCACCAAGGGGATGTCAACCTCCAGTTTGGGACACTGGTCCAATACATTCAGGAAAGCCTAAGAAGAAATATACAACAGTTTATCAGTTCTCAAATTTGAGTGGTAAGAGTTCTTAAAGAGTTGTTACCACACAATCAGTAAAGTGTCCTACCTGCATGAAGTTGTCACTTGTGGCTATCCCTTCCTGTTTGAGTAAACTGATCAAAGAACTTGCTTTTTCTTTATCTTCATCGCTTCTATCTAGTGACAGGATGATTACTTTGCTTAACATCTCAGGAAGAAAGTGTTTAGGAGCCCTCATTTCTCTTACACCATTGACAGCCTCATTTGCATTTCCACTATTTAGATATTCAGTCACAACAGTTTCCTGTGAAGAACACAAGTATCTTTAATGTTTTCTCTATCTCAAAAATAGGCTGATTACACTAAAATGGGATATATGAAACTTACAGTTAGTTTAAGTAGTTCTTCCTTTGATGGTGGTGGCTTTTTGCTGGTCTTGGCAGGCTTTTCCTGGATAAGTGGTGGATTAGTTTTGAGACCAAGCTGAGGTGTCTAAAAAACAAGCAATGACAAGTTATTTTTTAAAAGAAGGAATATAGTTAGGGGGAAGAACATACTAAATTTAGAAAAAAAAAAAAGTCTTCAGTCATCTTTAGAAAATAATGGAACAACAGAAAATGCTATCACACTATGGTCTGTACCTGTCCCAGAGGTGGTGTTTGAGTGCGTGGTGGTTGTGCACTAGGAGGAATCATAGTTATCTGGGGCTGAAGCTTTGGCACTTGATTTTTATTCATTAGGAAAGACTGAGCAGGCCTCAGGCTAATCTGGAATTGAAAACAAATCAAAATAGAACTAAATTAACAACATGCAGTTGGTGAACATATTAAATACAACATCTAAAATCCGATACAAACATGACAGAATCTAGGGAAACATTAAGCTTTTTAAAAAATTAAAGAAGGCACTCAACAGGTTTAATTTTTGACAAAAAAATTAAAGATCTGATGATGCATATAGTAAGATACTATTATAAATCTTACATTTATGAGAATTCTCTTAGAATTAGCATGACTAAAATATTCAAATAAAAACTGCAAATTTAACCAGTTTAGAAAATTCCTTGTTTTATCCTTAAATCACCCTACTTACAAAGAAAGAAACCACAATATCTTGACAACCATTTTCCTTGCCCTAACTAATAGACTTTAGCAGACTTGCCCTCATATCTCATAATCTTCACTCACAGGACGCTGGACATTCAAAGAAAGAAAAATAAGTACAGAAAAGAGAGAAAAATGTAAAGAACTCCAGCATTAAGTCCTCTTAATAACGCGTCTTTTTATAATCATCGGGCAATAAATTTCTGAATTGACAAACTATGGTATATAAGTAACATAGGCAAATGTACCTCATCTGCATTAAGCTGTCCTTTCTTAGAAAACCGAGGTGGCATATCCTTCGACTGTCCTTGCAGCTGGGATAAGAGTCCCTGACTCTGGTTATGGTAGAGCTGGCTTAGCCCCTATTTCAGAAAAGGAGAAAGAAAGTCTAGATAAAAAGGGGTCCACAAATTATGGTAATCAAGTACCAAAAGGGATGAGCCAAGCCAAAAAGAAAGTTTAATCGAATCTGCTCAGAGAAAGTAAAAGATGAAACAGGTAAGAATAAAAATCTAACCTGTCAAATAAAGTGATGTCATTTTACTAATACTTTACTAATCTTAAGGATAAACATTTTAGTTTGAAATAAATGTTGCAGATATGGTTTAGAAAACATGCACACTCCTAAAATAGTTTAACAGCAAATGAAATCACATATATTGCAGAATTTAACACTTATTGCCTAAACACTCAAATATTACTTACCTGGCTTTTCATAAACTTGCCTCCCATCTCTCCAAACTGCGACTGTGTGGGAGGCATGATGTGTCCCCCATGGCCATTGAACAGTTGATTTGAACGATGACGTCCCATGGTGGGTGAAAATCTATCCTGGATAACTCCTGGACCAGTACCAATTCCGCTACCTTAAAATACATATATGGACAACTCTCAAAACTCTACTGACAAAGTTAAACTGATTTTTCAGCTTAATGAAACCACTGTTTTTTTCAAAATTACCTGGCATTTGTCCGAACATATCAGCAAGTCCTCCAAGTGGGTCCCTATCTATTTTCATCCTGGGTGGCATGAACGGTCCCTCCAGGAAGAAGTCACTTCTCATCCCTTG
The DNA here is from genome assembly GCF_002776525.5 of Piliocolobus tephrosceles. Classification (NCBI taxonomy): domain Eukaryota; kingdom Metazoa; phylum Chordata; class Mammalia; order Primates; family Cercopithecidae; genus Piliocolobus; species Piliocolobus tephrosceles. Next base: position 53,941,936 of record NC_045446.1, on the reverse strand, counting down.
AGCCATAGGAGCAGGAATAAACACCCCTAGATCCTTTAGAAATGAAGTGAATAAGCACTTTTTGTCTCTGGACTCTATTTCACTTAAAACTAAAATTCTTGCAACTGGGGGGGAAACCTATAATATTAAACTGTAATTTATGCTATTTCTGTAAATAACTTCTTCCAAAAATGGCAGACAAGGCTGGGCATGGTGGCTCACACCTGTAATCCCAGCACTTTGGGAGGCCCAAGCCTTGGTTTGCATGAGGTCAGGAGTTCAAGACAAGCCTGGCCAACATTGGTTAGAACCATCTCTACTAAAAATACAAAAAATTAGTGGGTTGTGGTGGCACACGCCTATAGTCCCAGCTACTGGGGAGGCTGAGGCAGGAAAATCTCTTGAACCTGGGAGGCAGAGGTTGCAGTGAATCGAGAACATGCCACTGCACTCCAGCCTGGGTGACAGTGTGAAATTCCGTCTCAAAAAATAAAAAAATAAAAATGGAAGACAAGACACTAAAAACATTAAGCTCCGCCACTAAGATGAGACAGACCCCTCAAGTGTTCAGGGTGGGTGGTACAAACACAAAGTCTATGTGACAAAACAAAACCCAATCTTACTTTTACTGCATCTTGACGGATTTGATTGATCGTCTTTGGTCCATTGTCAAGAAAAGCCTTGCGAGGAACCCAATGGTGTTCTCGCAACTCTACGGTATCCTTTAATTGAAAAATATATTTCAATATTCCTAAACCAAAAACTCAGCTTACCAACACATTTAAAGAAACCAGTTTTACCTGCAGCAGGAAACGAATCCTCGCTGGCAATTCCTTACTTAACATCAAGGAGCACATTCGGGCAAAGTACTGATCCATTAAGGACTGATAAGAGAAGAATACATTCATTGGAAGAGCTAAAACAAATGTGTTCAATTTACAGCTTTTAAGACTTCTAGATTACAACCCAGTTAATGGCTAAATATGGCAATCCCCTATGATGTCACAAAAATAAATAGCTTGATTTAAAGACAAGCTACTTGTACTGCTTCCATCAGCTACACACATACCTTGGCTCGTTCATGGTCTAATCTAGGTCCCACTGTCCTCATTATCTGACAGAGGCACTCCAAATCCTCTCCCATATCTTTGAGTTGGACTCTCTTCTTCTTTTCCAAAAGCTACAAGAATAAAATGCCATGGTGACAAAATTTTACAGTTACTCTGGTTTAGGCGTAGTACTTTCCCTTTACGTTTGCACTGACTCATTCACAGTTCCTACAGAATCTAGTATAGTGCTTTCTACCAATCTGATTAGTTCTAACCCTACACTTTGTCAAACACCACATATTTCAAATTATTCTTCTATGTTTGGTAAATTTTGTTGCCCATTTGTATTTAACTAGTCAACCTCCCTCTCAGATGAATAATTGACTCATTTCCCCTAAATAATGATTGACTACATTCACCTAAGCCTAACTTCCCCGTCACACTTACTGTTTTGATGCACTTATGAAGGATAGATTCGTGAATAAGATCAAGCTTGCCAAGCTCTCCAATGAATTTGATGTTTCCCAACATCTTGATCTTAGCAATGGCTCTCTGTTCCTCCTCCTCGGGGAGGAGGGGATTTTCACGCTTATCATAGACTGAAAAAAAAAACAATGAAATAAGACAACATTCAGAATTAAGCTGAAAATATACACTACTACTTAGTATCAACTCTAAGTCTTACCATCAACATTTCTAGTTCGGTTTTCAAATTCATCTTGTAATTTGGAAATTAGGAGGCGTCTGAATGTCTGGGAAAAAAGACATTTGTCATGCCTTAAGGAAATTGTTCAAGTCAACCTTAAAACAAGCAAACAAAAACTACCACTTACGGTGCTTTGCTTCTGTCCTGGTTGACCCTCTGCTGCTGGGCCATCAAAGTTTGGTGCATCTTCTGCCAATCGCAGACATAGCTGAGCATACAGTGAGCTATACTTTGGCTCTTCTAGGGCTTTGTCCACAATCTACAGAAAATGTCATTGCTTAAACTAAATACGAATACTACTTCCAAGAACCCTTCCTTTAGGAAAAATACAACCACCTAAATGTTAGCTATTACACTGTACCAAAAATGTTCAGTTATACAGTTCTCATCTAGTCACATCCATCTCCAGGGAGTCAGAAAATGGCATGGATATCAAAACTTTCAAGTCTACATAAACTGTCATACAATGCATTTCCAAGACCAAAATACGGTGTTTTCCACAAAAGAGCTTGCTAAGCACCACCATTTATCTCTTCAAGCATAGCATGAACTTAACATTTACCTCTTCAATCTAATGCTACTGAAGTCAGTGGTTCTTTCTAATCACTATCAGTATTCAAAAATCACACCTCAGGGTTTTAAGTAGTAATCCAAGTGTAAAAAAACACAACTTGAGTTTGTTGAACAGTTCCCTCTCCCTTTTGAGTTAAGCCAATATTTAAAACTTACCAGCAGTATGACCCCTTTAAGGATGAGTTTAGACTCTACACCCACATTGAGGAGCTCAAGGCATAGCTTGTCAAACTTTTCAGGAGTAAGCTTATTTAGTATGCTGGAGAAAAAGGAATTACATTTTAAGTGTTAGCTAATAGACAGAATTTGAACTGAAAAACTGCTTTTAAATTATACTGATTTTTCTTCCACTTGATCCCTTTAATAATCAAGACATGTTTTCTTACTCATCTAAAACCAAAAGAATGCTGAAATAAATCTGTTATTTTAATTACAATGATTTGAATTAGATAGGGGGGTTCCCAGCTATTTGACAAGAATCCTTTCTCACTTTCTCAAGGTTAGAGTGCAAAGATCTCATTATCAAGGCTAGACCATGAACTAAGACCATTATATTCCCTGCTTCACTGGCTTAAATAACATAGCACTTCCCTTAGCCAAGGCAAATGCTAGCACAACAGGATTATGGATTGCAATCCGATGGCTGAAAGCAACCGTTAAGACCAAAAATACGACATTCAAGATACATTTTTCTTTTTTTTGAGACAGTCTTGCTCTGTCACCCAGGCTGGAGTGCAGTGGTGTGATCTTGGCTCACTGAAACCTCCATGTGTAGGGTATTCAAGTGATTCTCCTGCCTCAGCCTCTTTAGCAGCTGGAACAACAGGCGCCTGCCACTACACTCGGCTAATTTTTGTATTTTTAGTAGAGATGGGGTTTCAACATGTTGGCCAGGCTAGTCTTTAACTCCTGACCTCAAGTGATCTGCCCACCTTGGCCTCCCAAAGTGTTGGGATTACAGGCATGAACCACAGCGCCTGGCTAGTTCAAGGTACCCTTGCCTTCTTAGTAGTACAGCATACACACCAAACACAGCTAATCCATACTATTTCCCATCTCTTAGTAAAACAGACCTTCCAACTTACCCTCTTACTTTCCTGAAGATTGCATCATGTCGTTCTTTTTCGTTTGCGGAGTTGTTTGCTGCGGAGTTGTCATCTCGTCTAGTGCTTCGTGCAGGAATCCATTTCTGAGCGTTTTGCCCTGGGGTTTTCCCCAGGAACTCGCTAATAAAAATCAGCAATAACACTTATTTTCACACAAATGTTAAACATCATAAATTCTCTGAAAAAGTAATTTAGGCTTTCTCGACTTCCCCTCCCAAAAAGCCAACTCTGGAGATCAGTGGTTCTGTAACGGTAGTGTGCATCAGAATCACCTGAAGGGCTTGTTAAGACAGATTGCTGGGCCCACCCAGTTTCTGCTTTCACTGGTTTGGGGTGGGGCCTAAGAATTTGCATGTCTAGTAAATATTCCCAGTATCAACGCTATGGATCCAGGAACCACATTTTGAAAATTAGCATTTTTTAAAAAGAGATAGGGTCTTGCTGTGTTGCCCAGGCTGATCTCAAACTCCTGCACTCAAGCAATCCTCCCACCTTTGCCTCCCAAAGTTGTTCGGCTGCCAAGTAACACTTTCTAATGTTTTACTGACCATGTTGCGTGTGTACCATTTTACTAATACCAATTAGTAGGAATAATAGCTACTGATTTCAGAAAAAAACATTAGTAAAAATAATCCAAAGAACAAGAAAAAAAGTAAGTTTGAGAATCTCAACTCATTTAGATAATTTGGCTAAGGAATAATCAAGAGCTGATATTCTATATTTAGGATACCCAACAGAAACCATGCCCCTTAAGATTAGGAGTCTTGATGGCTATTGCCTTAATTACACAGTCACATGGGAAAGACTTTTAACTTAATTTGTTACATAAAACTCAGTTTTTTTTTTTATATGTTTACCACACCTGTTGCCAGCAGTCTTGGGATAGTGCTGAGGTGCACCCCTACTTCCTCCTCCGCCCGAAGAAGCACTATTTAAAACAAAAAAACTTTTTTGTTTACTGTATCCCAACTATGTCTCACTCAAAAAGAATAAATCATCTATTTTGTGTTCTGCTTTTCTTGTAGAGATGGGGGTCTCGCTATTTTGCCCAGACTGTAGCCAGGTCTGTATTTTAGTGTACGTATGTTATGCTACAAATGAAGACCAAACTGGGACCCAAAGGAAAGGCAAATACTTGATTTTATTCTTCAGATGGCAGTTCTGAGAAGGCTGTCAATGAAAACCTAAGAATTTTTCAAATGAAAATTGCAACCCATTAAGTCGGAATTATTTGCTATGGTATCTAAGTTTTGGGACTGGCCTTTTCAAAAGGATTCCCCAAAATCAATCTAGACATACCTGAAACGAGAAGCACCCCCTTCTGCAATCGCACTCTCCACTTTGGCGGCTTGACAACGAAGAATCTTCAAAAGAATAATATTAATAGATGGGGTGGGGAGGGGAGGGGATGGGAGAAATGAAATACCTGGAACGAGAAAGAGCACCAAAATTACACACTGCTAACTAACATACAGATCTACAAGCCTTCATTCAATTATAACGTATTTCAGATCCTGACACTGTCACTGCATTGCAGATCTGTAAGACTAACCTAGGATGTACTCAAAACACAAACAGACAATTACATTTTGTTTAGCCACCTGGAAATTCCCCGGTGTTCAAGAATGCAAAGAGACTTCGTAGAACACAAGAGTATTTCAAACGGCTCAGAACGAATCTTTTGAAAAAGCCACATTCTACAGTCTTTAAAACTGAGCACTGATATCAATAGAAAAATCTAACTATAGACACAAGCAACATCACGTGGAAAATGTCTGCCCTAGGAATTTTTACTGCCTCGACGAAGAGGCCAGCGACTGCATGAGGTCTCTCCAAAAACTCTTCAGTTTTCCCCTGTCCACCCTTTCGCCTCCTCCCCGTGGAGAGCTCGTGGAAAGACGCGCGAGAGTGTGCCGGGTGTACGGGGCTAGCACTCGCAAGCGGAAGACCTGGGCTACAACATGGCAGCAGGAACCTCCGCCCCGTTTTTCCCTTCCTGGGAACAAAAGAGCGGAGCATTCCTCCCACACAGGCGCAAGTTAGGGAAGTGCTTCCGACAACCTCCCCGCGAGGCCGCGGGTCGCTCGGCTGGGAGGAGCAGCTGAGGCCGCCCCCACCGGCCCGGCGCCCAGCTCTTTGTTCTCCAGGCAGGAAGGCGGCCTCCTGCCCACCCGCCGCCTCCAAGCGGGCCCCCTCCTGCCCCATAAATCCCCCCGGGACTGACAACCGCCCCGCCACGGCCTCCTCCGCTGACAAAAGGAGCAGACATCATCTCTCTCTCTTTTCCTCCCCTCAAAGGGCAGCCCCGCCGACTCCAGGCCCTACACACCTCCCCGCCGGGAGGCCGGGCTCTGGGACGCCTGCGGTTCCCTGGTCCCGCGCCAACGGCCGGGCCCTCCCTGCCGGCCCGCGTGCCTCCCGTCTCGGCGCTAGCGGTCCGCGCCGCGCTCCCTTGCCGGCCGAACACACCCGTGCCTCGGTCCGCCACAGCCTCGGCCCTGCAGGGGTCGGCCATCCGGCCATGACCGCACGGCGGTCTGGCCAACACTGACGTTTTCCTTTTACTCCGTCAGCAACGGGAAGAGATAACAAAGGCCAAGACTTTCCAGGTGCCTGAAGCGCAGAGGAAATGCTAAAAAAGGGTCGCCCCACCCGGCTCCGCCTGCGGCCGCCATTTTGTACCACTCGAGAAGAAGCGGCCAGGGACGGCGGCCATTTTAGAGCGCTCCTCTCGGCGGCGGCGGCGGCGGCGGCTCCACTCACCTTCACCGAGAACTCAGCAGCTGCCACCGCAGCTGCCTCCTCAGGATCCGGTCGTCGGGGATAGGGAAGGGAGGGGAAAGGGGAACGGAAAACAAAAAAAAGGGGGAGGGAAGGGGAAGGAAGGAGTCGGGGACGGCCTGAAACTCAGCTCAGAGAAGTCACTGCTGCAGCCGCCACCGGGTACCCACTGCCACCTCCATAGGGCGCCGACTCACTGCTGGCGCTGAGGCGTGTCTGAAGCCGAACTTATCACTCTTGGGGCAGCCGAACCCACCAGAGCCGCCCCGAATGGCTCCTTCGCCGCCCAATCAGCGGCCCGGTTGCCGTCTGCCACCAATCCGCGCAGGGCAACGGGGAGGAGCCACAGGGCTGAGCTCGGTTGCGGCGCAGCCCCGCCGCAGTGCGCAAAGCCATATTCGCGAAGTCTCTGAGGCTGAGCCAGTGGCGTAAGGGGCCCCTTGCGCTGCCGAGATGTGGGCCGCGTGCGTAAAGCCGGAGAGCCCTTTTGAGTCTGCGTTGGTGTGGCTGCTGCTGCTTGCTCCAGTCCCTTTGTTCACTGAGTCGATATCCCATGCTCCAGTTGTATCATCCCCTTTTCTCCCGACCTCGTTTTCTCACCGGGAATATGGGAAGAAAACGCACCCTTACCTCCCAGGAGCCCTGTGCGTGGCGAGTGAGCATTGCTTTTCTTGGCGCCCCTTGGAGCTGTGGTTGCCCTCGCGTGCCTGGCCTCTCCAGGGGCCGGGCCCGTTGGGTTGAGGCCTGGCGCCCCCGGGCGCAGCGCCGGGACACTACCTAGTTCCAGGTCCTCGGCTTCGGCAGCCTTAGGGAACCCAGAGAGTAGTGGGCAGGAGGCGAGACGTGTGCCCTGATGCGAAAGGAGAGCTTCATTCAGTTCCTTATTGGCCCACCCCCTGCAGAGTGAATGAGAAAGGGATGAAAGGAAGGGGTTGATTGTCTTTCTTTGTACCGGACACCAGAAGCAGCTTTTCCCATAGGAATGTCCCGCTGGCGGTCACCGAGGAAAACACCCTGTGTGTCAGACTTCCGCGGGTGTTTGGAGGATTTCAAGTTGCTGGCTCCTGGGTTTGTTTTGTTCTGTTTTTTAAGTGCACGTTAAACATTGTCAGTTGTGTATTTTCATTTTATTTAGGGTCCACCATAAGAAATAGGATTAGGCTTTTCAAAGCCAGCAAGTTGAACTTTGTATACTTCTCAGGTAATGTATTGATGGGTACCGTATTCCATCGTTAGCGACACTGTAACTATACTAAAATGGAGTCATACTTCCATAAACTTAAACAATAAAAATGTCCCAGCTCCATTTTAACATGTAATACTTTCACACTGTATAGTCAAAGGCAAGAATGTGTGTGTTTTAACATGAATGACTTTTAAAGAAAGTGTTCAGTAAGAGGCAGGATTTTCAAAGACCCAAACTTAACCTTTGATGTGTCAAAACAGCTCTTGGTATTAGAGCACCTGGTCCTTAGTACAATTTTCAGGAAAATTGCAGTTTTTCCTACGACATTTAAATGTGATAATAGAAGGCTGTGGTGTGGCTCTACAGGTTTCTAACACAATTCCAGCATCTGTAGATCTTTGCTGTAGAATAAAGTCAGCATTCCCCACCTTACTGTTACTACACTTATTGCTATTAAATCAATTTTACTTGAACTTTAAAACTTGGAAGAGATATTCTAAAAAAAAAAAAAAACTTTTGGGGTGGTGGTGGTGCAAGTTTTGTTTTAAATACAGGAGGTTTCACTTTGTAATTTTTGGACCCTTCTAGCTTCATGATAACCCCAGAATAATGTTTCTTTATAATTTCTGTAGGGCCTTAAGGTTTGGAAAAATGCATTAGTATATGTGATATTTTTACATAACTGGTTTACATTCCATATATCTGATGATGAACGAATACATTAGTTTACTAGGAAGAGTAGTAGTCAAAAACTATTGTCTAGACTTCAAAGAGAATATTCACCTAGCCCTAAAAGTCGGATGTTCTTATAATTAAGACACTTAAAATTCAGTAATTAAAAATTTAAAAAAAGGTTTTACTTAATATTTTATTTAATCTTTGCTAATTGTGAACCCTTTTGGTATGGGCTTTGCAGATATGAGTTTATGTGAGAAATTGACCTGGAAGGGAGTAACCTAAGGTAGAAAGAGTAAAAATACTGATAAAACAATTTTTCAGTTACCTTTCTGTCACTTAAATAGAAAGATTTCAGATTGAAATCAAACCTGCAAAGCCCATTGCAGAAGGGTTCACAATTAGCAAAGATTAAATAAAACATTAAAACCTTTAGGAAAAAAAATTTTTTTTGAGACAGAGTCTCACTTTGTTGCCCAGGCTGGAGTGTAGTAGCGTGATCTCTGCTCACTGCAGCCCCTACTTCCTGAGTTCAAGCATTTGTTGTGCCTCAGCCTCCTGAGTAGCAGGGATTACAAGCACGTGCCACCACACCCAGCTGATTTTTGTATTTCTAGTTGAGACTGGGTTTCACCATGTTGCCCAGACTGGTCTCAAACTCCAGAGTGCTGGGATTACAGGTATGAGCCACTGTGCCCAGGGTAAAACATTTTTAATTATTGAATTTTAAGTGTCTTAATTATGAGAACATCCAGCTTTTAGGGCTAGTTGAATATTCTCTTTGAAGTCTAGACAATAGTTTTTTTCAAATTGAAATCTATTAAGTGAGGGAAATAAACATTGAAACTTTCTAAATGTTTCCATTCACGTCATGGATATATGAAAATTCAACAGCACTTTGGGAGGCCAAGGTGGAAGGATCCCTTGAGCCCAGGAGTTGGAGACCAATCTGGGCAACATAGGGAACCCCCCGCCCCCCTTCTCTAAAATTTAAAAGTTAAAGATCCAGATGTGATGACATGCGTTTGTAGTATCAGCTACTTGGGAGGCTGACACGGGCAAATCCCTTAAGCCCAGGACTTTGAGGCTGCAATGAGCCGTGATCACGCCACTGCACTCCAGCCAGAGCAATAGAGTGAGACCCTGTCTCAAAAAAAAAAAAAATTGCTGGGCACGGTGGCTCATGCTTGAGCTCAGGAGTTTGAGACTAGCCTGGGCAACGTGGTGAAAACCCGTCTCTACAAAAAATACAAAAATTAGCCTGTGTCCCACATGCCTGTAGTACCAGCTACTTGGGAGGCTGAGGCAGTAGGATTGCTTGAGCCCTGGAGTTTGAGGCTGAAGTGAGCCATGATCATGCCACTGCACTCCAGCCTGGACAACAGAGCGAGATTCTATCTTAAAAAAAAAAAAAGTCATTGTCTGAAATTTAGCTTTTAGTTCATTGAAAATTGAATTTTAAATATACCCACTTCAGTCTGCTAGTTTTCCACTTCCATTTTATCAGTTTTCTCTAAGTCCTAACTTGTTAACTCATATATTTTTGCCTTATTTTAACTAATCATGTCAAGTGCTGGTTATTATTCTAACACATACTATTTTGGAAGCATCTACCATCCTCTCTGTGCATATGAATTCCCTAATCATATACTTTCAGCCCAGATCTCTCACTTTACATCCAGTTCTGAATTTCCAACAGCCTTTTCCTCAGAGATGCAAACTTGAAGCCATAGTTTGGGCCACAGTAGTTTTAAACACTTGAATTTGATATTCACACAAATTTTTACATACAAATCCAGATTTCCATCTTTTCATGAAAAATATTAAAATATGGCAACACTGGGCCTGAAAGTCTCATAGGGCAACATTCAAGCATAACTAAGTAGAACTGCCTCCTCTTGATGTTTTGATTTCTCCAAGTTGCATCTGACTTGATTCACTCATTTATGTTCCCATCTGGCCTCTATAGCCATTTTGCTTTTTTGAGTTGTTTGTTCAAATTCAACAGATTCCATATGTAAACTGGTCATCTTCCTATAAGGAAAAGTAGTTAAACCAGTTGAGATCAAATGTCTTCTCTATCACTTACTGTGTAACTTTGGGCAAATAATTTAATTACTCTTCCTCAGTTTCTAAATCTGTAAAATGGGAATGATAGTAGTATTTATATGGTTGTTGTAAAGATTAAATGAGATAATGTATGTAAGGCACATAGGTTAGACCCTGACTTAGAATTTAATATTCGTTTCCATATTCTCAACAATATTGATTAACCAGCTGTTTCACAACTACTTTAATTTTGTTAAGGATCCTATTGTTGTTCTATGCTAGAAACTTGACCATATTTTTTTTCCTTTTGCTCAGATTTAATATTCAATCACCTACTGAATCCTGGTACTACCTCTCTCTAAATGTTTCTTGCAGTCATCTTCCTCCCTTCAACATCATTGTATGTATGCTAATCCAGCCCTTACTGAACTTTTCTCCTGGATTATTGCAAAATTCTTGTTGATCTTCTGTAGTCTTTGCCTACTAGTCTGTATATTCCTGTTAGTCTTTCTTCAAATATCTTTTTTCAGCCAGGCGCAGTGGCTCATGCCTGTAATCCCAGCACTTTGGGAGGCCGAGGCAGGCAGATTACAAGGTCAGGAGTTCGAGATCAGCCTGGTGAACATAGTGAAACCCCGTCTCTACTAAAAATACAAAAGATTAGCCGGATGTTGTGGTGCGCACCTGTAATCCTAGCTACTCGGGAGGCTGAGGCAGAAGAATCGCTTGAACCCAGGAGGTGGAGGTTGCAGTGAGTTGAGATCATGCCATTGCACTCCAGCCTGGGCAACAGAACAAGACTCCATCTTGGTGGGGCGGGGGGGGAACTAAACTAAACTTTAACATATTATTACTATGCTCAAGAATCTTAGTGCTTCACTATTTTCTACATGAGTTGATCTCAACCTTGGCTGCACATTAGAATCACCTGGAGAACTTTTAAATATCTCAGTGTCCAGGCTGCATCTGAGACCAGATAAATCTGAGTCTTTGGTAGTGAGATCTAGCCGTCAATAGTTTTTAAAGCTCTCTGGGTGATTCCAGCGTGTAGTGAAGGTTTCAGAGCCACTGTAGCAGGTCAGAGCATTATAGAAAATTACAACATTTATAGCTGAAGCAAACCCCAGGAAAAGGCAACTGGGTTTTCAAAAAGATAAGGGAACTTTCTCCAAGTAGGGGAACAGGTATTAGAACCCAGGGATCCCAGTTTATATGCTTTTACCTGGCTTTCAAGCCCTTTATATTCTGTCCCTACCCTACCTTTTTTGTTGGCCTTATTTTTTGCCTCTCCCAAACACCCAATCTTCTCTTATGGAGCCAGTTAGGCTGGTATTGCTGTCCCTAAAAATTCAGTTCTAATACTTCATTGCTTGCAATTTTGAGAGCACCCTCATTTATCCCCTCTACTGATTCATTCCTGAAGTACAGAATGAATATGTAAGTGCCCTACTCAAAAACCTCAATAGCTCTCTTGTAACAATAATACCTGAACTCCTTAGTTTGGCCATAAAAGGACCTTTATCATCTGGCTTCAGACTACTTTCCTATTCCTAGAGTATCACTCCTTCATTCCTATAGTTATCCCTAATCTGGTTCTGTGGTACTCAAATTTTGCTCCATTGTTAAGATATATTTTGGAGATAAAGCCAGTAAAACTTCTGATGGATTGAATGTGGAAGATGAGAGAAGACTCAAGAATGATTCATAGATTTTGACCTTAAGCAACTGGCAGGTAGTAAACAATGGAGGAAAAAGTATTCTGAATATATTAAATTTGAAATGCCTATTAGATATTCAAAGGGACATTTCAGTAGGTGATTCAAAATAGATGATGTGCATCTATAGCTTGCATGGGAGGAAGGGTGGCTCAGAGATGGAGATATGACCAATACCAGTGTTCTGTATTACATGTGACTAAAAGTTGGAGGTCTTTGTTCACTTGGCAGAAAAAGAAATAAAGTTACTGAGTTTATATGTGTAATACCTGTTTCCAGGGATCTCACAATCTAGACAAAAGATAAATACACCAATTATATAAAAGGCAGGGAAGGGTGGAATCAATGCTAAACCAAAGATGCCATAAGCTTTCATAAAGGGAATAACGGAGATGAGGCTGTGGCCATTCTTAAGTGCCAGAATGATGATTTGGGACTTGACTACACAGACAAAGTTCTTGTACTGATCAGAACTCTGATCAGTTTTAGTGTAAAGCTGATCATTTTTAATTGAGCCATGTACTGTTTTAGAAAAACTATCCTTACAGTTTGTGTAGAATGGATTAAACTGGGGTGTGGTGGCTCACGCCTGTAATCCCAACACTTTGGGAGGATGAGGTGTGTGGATTCCTTGAGCCCAGGAGTTCGAGACCAGCCTGGATAATATGGTGAAACCCTGTCTCTATAAAAAAAACTACAAAAATAAGTCAGGTGTGGTGGTGCACCTGTGGTCCCAGCCACTCAGAAGGCTGAGGTGGGAGAATCGCTTGAGCCTAGGAGGACGAAGCTGCAGTGAGCTGTGATCATGCCACTGTGCTACAGTCTGGGCAACAGAGCGACACCCTGTCTCAAAAAAAAAAAAAAAAAAAAAAGGGAGGGCACATTTGGAGACAGGGAGATCATTAGTTAGAAGGCTACATGATTTATTATTTTTATGGGCTTATTTTTATCTCCCTTCCAAAATCATAAGGTTCTTGATAGCAAGTATTTCTCTTGCATTACCAATAGAATTCTTTGCATACACAAGAGCTGAGAAAATATTTGCATATTATCTTGCTGCCATTTTATTTATTTTTTTCTGTAGAATTTCCTACTGGCTCATTGCCTCCTTTACCAATTCAGCTCAGTCTTTGCTGGATTCTCCTATTCTGACCTATAAATATTGACCTACCACCAAGGATTTATTCTGGGTCTTCTCTTCCCTCTGAATACTTTTCTCCGAGGTAATTCATCAATCCTATGGCTTTAAATCCCATTTATATGATAAACATTTCCAAATTCATATCTCTATCTCTTATCTGCCTTTTCCCCCATGCAAGCTATAGATGTATATCATCTATATTGACTTGCCTACTGAAATTTCCCCCTGAATATCTAATAGGCATTTCAAGTTTAACATGTTCAGGATAGTTTTTCTCCATTGTTCACCACGGTCAGTTACTAAAGTAAAAAACATATGAATCTTTCTTGCTTCTTCTGTCCCTTATCTTCTGTATTCAATCCATCAGAAGTTCTGTTGGCTCTGTCTCCAAAATATATCTTAAACTGGTCCACTTCTTTTGATCTACATTGCTATCACTTTAATCTAACCACCATTCTCCCTAGCCTGGATTACTGCAATAGCCTCCTAGAACTGGTCCCTCAACTTCATCTCTTGCTCTCCAATACATTCTCTACCCAGAACCAGTAATCTTTAAAAAATGTAAATCAGATAATGCCACTTCCATGTTTAAAACCCTCTAATCATGGATCTATATATAATATCCACAATAAAATCCAAACTCCTTAGCATGGCCTATATGACCTTACATGATCTGGCCCTTGACTATCACTCTGACTTCAACTCCTACTATGTTCCCTTTGATCTCTATTCAGTCACACTGGCCCCTTTCTATTCTTCAGACATGTCAAGCTCATGCAAAGCTTTCTATTCCTCAAATATGCAAAAACTATGGCTATTTCTTTTTTAAATTCCACTGCCCAAAAGCTCTTATCCCAGTTTTTTACAGAATGGCTTTTTGTGTGTGTATAATTTAGATTTCAGCTTGAATGGCCACCTCTCTAGAAAAGCCTTCCCTGATCATCCTGTGTAATGTTGTGTCCTCTTCTAGACACTTTATTATATTTCCCCTCTTAGTTTTTCTGTTTGTTTGTTTTTGTCTTTTGCACAGTCCTTCTTACTATCTGAAATGATTTTTTGCATTCATTCTTGTGTCTTGTCTGCTCACTGCATTAGGATGTTAAGCTGAATGGCAGCAGAAACTTATGTGTCATGTAATCCGTAGATTTTTTAAAAAGATGACTGGCTTCTGGCAGGGCATAGTAGCTCATGCCTGTAATCCCAGCACTTTGAGAGGCTGCAGCAGGTAGCTCACTTGAGGCCAGGAGTTTGAGACCAGCTTGGCCAACATGGCAAAACCCCATCTATACTAAAAAAATACAAAAATTAGCTGGGTATGGTGGCACACATCTGTAATCCCAGCTACTTGGGAGGCTGAGGCACGAGAATTGCTTGAGTCTGGGAGGTGGAGGTTGCAGTGAGCCAAGGTTGCACCACTGCACTCCAGCCTGGGCAACAGAGCAAAGCTCTGTCTCAAAAACAAAACAAAACAAAAACACACACACAAAAAACTTCACATTAAAAAGATGACTAGCTTCTGGATAGGGAATGTATTGGATAGCAAGAGATAAAGAGCTTAGAATAGTTCCTGGCATATACTAGGCATAATTAAATATTTGTTGAATACAGGAATATACATTATCTCAATTTAAGTCTCACTACAAACTATTTGGAGGAAGTAGAGATGTATTATTTCCCCCATTATATATATTGGGAAATCGAAAGTTTGGTGACTTTTCTAATGCAATTCATTAATATGTGGCAGCATCTCATACTTTCCCGAATATATCAAGCTCCCCCACCCCACAGCAACATGAATAGCCATAATGGGAATATTCCTTTCTTATCACTTTTGCATGAATAAGGTGCTTGCATTAGTTTCCTTTGGCTGCCATAACAAATTGCCACAAACTTGGTGGCTTAAAACAACCAAAATTAATTTTCTCACAGTTCTGGAGGTCAGAAGTCTAAAATCAAGGCATTGGCAGAGGTGCACTTCCTAGGGAGGTGCTGGGGAGAATCCAACTCTTGCCTCTTGCAGCTTCTGGTGGCTGTTGGCATGCCTTGGCTTGTGGCCACACCTCTCTGCTCTGTCTTCACGTTGCCTTTCTCTCTCTGTGTGTGTGTGTGTGTGTGTGTGTGTGTGGTGCACGTTCCTTGGCTTGTGGCCACATCTCTCTGCTCTGTCTTCACATTGCCTTTCTGTGTGTGTGTGTGTGTTGTGCATCCCCAAACCCCCTCTGCCTCTCTAAGGATACATGTGATTGTACCCAGATAATCCAGGCTAAGCACCTCCTCTTAAGACCCTTAATTTAATTACATTATTTGCTATATAAAGTAATATTCCCACATTACAGGGATTAGGACATGGGCATATCTTTTCGGGGTAGTCATCAATTCAACCCTACAGTGCTCTTACTATTTTACTGCAGTACTAAATTCTCAGAACTCTATTTAATGGGCCAGTCTCTTTACTGTTTTATTACAGAACCAAATTCTCAGAACTCTGTCCAATGGGCCAGTCTCTTTTTATATAGCTCATCATTCATTCATTAACAGATATTTAGTGAGCACCTAATACATGCTGTGCACTGCTAGAAATAGGGTATATATTGATAAACAATAGTAAGCACTTTATGTGTGGGGTGAAAGAGGGTGTTGTTAATAATTACATTGGGATAGCCAGCATAAACCAGGACTATACCAGGCAAACCAGGTCCTGTGACCACCTTACTTATGATGCATGTTGTTAGGCCAGGATAATGAACTAGACCAAGACCCTGCCTGCTAGTATTTCTCCCTTTGCCATTTTTCTTTTCTAAGTCAAACATAGTGTTTAGTTTTTAAAGTTCTTTTTTTTTTTTTTTTTGAGACGGAGTCTCGCTCTGCCGCCCAAGCTGGAGTGCAATGGCCGGATCTCAGCTCACTGCAAGCTCCGCCTCCTGGGTTTACGCCATTCTCCTGCCTCAGCCTCCCGAGTAGCTGGGGCTACAGGCACCTGCCACGTCGCCCGGCTAGTTTTTTGAATTTTTTAGTAGAGATGAGGTTTCACCGTGTTAGCCAGGATGGTCTCGATCTCCTGACCTCGTGATCCGCCCGTCTCGGCCTCCCAAAGTGCTGAGATTACAGGCTTGAGCCACCGCGCCCGGCCTTAAAGTTCTTAAATGAATAGCATGCATAGCAGCATGACTGAAGTGATTTTACTGGACTTCATCAATGTGTAGATCACTTATGCCTTTGGATATTGGACTTGTAACCTGGGAGTAGAAGGACCATTCCAGAGCAAAATTTTCTATATTAGATAGGCTAGAGACACACTTGAGCCTTAGGTAAGGGAGGACAACCAGCGCTTTGAGTTCACTGTATAGTTGACTCTTGAACAACATGGGTTTGAACTGCATAAGTACACTAATAAGTGGATTTTCTTCCACCTCTGCTACTCTTGAGACAGCCCCAATGAGGTCTTGACAGCAAAACCAACCCCTCCTCTTCTTTCTCCACCTTAGCCTACTCAGTGTGATGACTATAGGGATAAAGATTTTTATTATGATCCACTTCCACTTAGTGAACAGTAAATACATTTCCTTATGATTTTCTTGATAACATTTTCTTAAATTTTTTTTTTTTTTTTTTGGCTGGGAGGAGTGACTCACACCTGTAATCCTAGCACTTTGGAAAGCCAAGGCAGGAAGATCACTTGAGCTCAGGAATTCAAGACTAGCCTGAGTAACATAGTGAGACCCTGTCTCTATGAAAAACAAAATTAAAAATTAGCTGGGTGTAGTGGTGTGCATCTGTAGTCCCAGCTACTTGGGAGGCTGAGGTGGGAGGATCACTTGAGCCTGGGAGGTTGAGGCTGTGGTGAGCCATGTAGTGAGATCGCGCCACTGTACTCCAGCCTGGGCGATAGAGTGAGACCTTGTTTCAAAAAATAATTTTTTTTTTTTACCTTTTTTTTTTTTTTTAAGAGACAGAGTCTTACTATTTTGCCCAGGCTGTTCTCGATTTCCTGGCCTCAAGCAGTCCTTCCGCATTAGCCTCCCAAGGTGTTGGGGTAGCAGGTGTGAGCTATCACACTCGGCCCATTTCCTTTTTTCTCGCTTTATTGTTAAAAATACAGCATATAATACATATAACATACAAAATATGTGTTAATAGATGGTTTATCAGTAAAGTCAACAGTAGGCTATTAGTAGTTAAGTGTTTGGGAAGCCAAAAGTTATATGTGGATTTTTGACTGTGCAGTGAGGGATGTGTTGATGACCCCTAACCTTCACATTGTTCAAGGGTCAACTATATTTCATAATTCATTTAATTTAGAAAAATTAAAGTTAGAGAATGGATGATGTTCATCTGCAACACTCCTGAAAGGTGACCAAGATTACTGGCAGCAACTTAAGATAAACAGGCTTCAAGTTATGTGCAATTCCCAATGTTCCTTTCTTGCCAAAGTAATAAAGCATATATGAATGCAAGTTACTGAGAATATTATTATAGGGATAATATTGCATCCACTCTCATTGATTGACTGATTGATTGAGACAAAGTCTTGTTTTGTCGGCCAGCCTGGAGTGGAGTGGTGCAATTTTGGCTCACTGCAACCTCTGCCAGTTTCAAGCGATCCTCCTGTTTCAGCCTCCTGAGTAGCTGGGATTACAGACATATGCCACCACGCCCAGCTAATTGTTTTGTATTTTTAGTACAGATGGGGTTTCATTGTGTTGGCCAGGCTGATCTGGAACTCCTGGGCTCAAATGATCTGTCCGCCTCAGCCTCCCAAAGTGCTGGGATTAAAGGTGTGAGCCACTGTGCCTGGCCACTTTTATTAATAAAGAAAAACATTTGCAAATTTTGTTTCTTCATACTTTTTATTAGTGACAATATTTATTTATAATATAACCCAGCCGGGCATGTTGGCTCATACCTGTAATCCCAGCACTTTGGGAGGCTGAGGCAGCTGGATCACTTGAGGTCAGGAGTTTGAGACCAGCCTGGCCAACATGATGAAACTCTATCTCGGCCGGGCGCGGTGGCTCAAGCCTGTAATCCCAGCATTTTGGGAGGCCGAGACGGGCGGATCACGAGGTCAGGAGATTGAGACCATCCTGGCTAACACGGTGAAACCCCGTCTCTACTAAAAAAATACAAAAATCTAGCCGGGCGAGGTGGCGGGCGCCTGTAGTCCCAGCTACTCCGGAGGCTGAGGCAGGAGAATGGCGTGAACCCAGGAGGCGGAGCTTGCAGTGAGCTGAGATCCGGCCACTGCACTCCAGCCTGGGCGACAGAGCAAGACTCCGTCTCCAAAAAAAAAAAAAAAAAAAAAACCCTGTCTCTACTAGAAATAAAAAAGTTGTAATCCACCTACTTGGAAAGCTGAGGCACAATTGCTTGAACCCAGGAGGTGGAGGTTGCAGTGAGCCGAGATCACGCGACTGCACTCCAGCAGCCTGGGTGACAGAGCGAGACCCTATCTCTCTCTCTTTTTTTTTTTTGAGACGGAGTCTCGCTCTGTCGCCCAGGCTGGAGTGCAGTGGTGTGATCTCAGCTCACTGCAAGCTCCGCCTCCCGGGTTCCCGCCATTCTCCTGCCTCAGCCTCCGGAGTAGCTGGGACTACAGGCGCCGCCACCACACCCGGCTCATTTTTTGTATTTTTTTTTT
>NC_045446.1:53867706-53923238 GCF_002776525.5 Piliocolobus tephrosceles | reverse complement strand
TTTTTTGTATTTTTTTTTTTTTTAGTAGAGACGGGGTTTCACCGTGTTAGCCAGGATGGTCTCGATCTCCTGACCTCGTGATCTGCCCGTCTCGGCCTCCCAAAGTGCTGGGATTACATGCTTGAACCATTGCGCCCGGCCTCCAGACCCTATCTCAAAATAATAATAATAATTTATAACCAAATGTAATCAAAATGCTAAAACAACACAGTTAAGAGAATCACTGTTCTAGAAAATGCAAATTATTTAACTGGAATAGAGAAACGTAAGTGTAATAAACCAAGTTTTTCATCTTGTTTCAAGGGGCAGAAAGCACATGTCCAGAGCACAGGTTTCATACATTAATAATTATTTATAAAATGCTCAAGTTTACATTTTAAAGGATGCTTCCGTATGCAGGGGAAATAGCCTTATTTCCATTTTATGACTGAGGTTTGGAGAAACTAATTTACCTGTATCTTTTTCTTTCCCTTTTATTTATTTTTTTTCTTTAGAGACATGACCTTGCTCTGTTACACAGGCTGGAGTGCAGTGGTGTGATCATAGCTCACTACAACCTTCAACTCCTGGGCTCAAAGAATCCTCCGGCCTCAGCCTCCCAAGTAGCTAGGACTATAGGCACATATTATCATGCCTGACTACTTTTAAAACTTTTTTTTTTTTTTTTTTTTTAAGAGATACGGTCTAGCTATGTTGCCCCGGTTAGTCTTGAACTCCTCGCCTCAGCCTCCCAAAGTGCTGGGATTACAGGTGTAATCCCACCATACCCAGCCCCATATCTGTTTTTTAAACTTTTATTCCAGTGATCTTTCCTTGACTTTATACTTTATCTCTTAATAGAGCATAGAGTGAGCAGAAGTAAACAAAATAGACACTAGAAAAGCACAGAAAAGATCAATGAAACTAAGTGTTGGCTTTTATAAAAGCTAAAAATGTCAATAAACCTTTAGACTAGCAGATTTAGAAAGAGAGAAGATGTGAAGAAACTCAGAAATGAGAAAGGAGACATTACAATTGATACAACAGAAATAGAAAAGATCATGAGACTACTCTGAAAAATTATAACCAACAAATTGGATTAACTGGAAGAAATGGATAATTTCCTTGACACATAAAACCTACCAAAATTGAATTATGAAGAGAAAGAAAATCTGAATTGACCAATAACAGGTAGGAGATCAAATCAGTAGTAAAAAGTTTCTCATCAAAGAAAAGCCCAGGACCACATGGTTGCACTGGTGAATGCTACCAAACATTTAAAGAATATTCCTTGTTTGGATATTTTTGATTAGTGATTCAAACTGCGTACTCATTATTGGTCTATTCAGATTTTCTATTTTTCATGGTTCAGTCTTCCTAGGTTGTATATGTCTAGGAACTTAATCATTTCTTCTAGATTATCCAATTTGCTGGCATGTGATAGTCCACAGTAGTCTCTTATGATCCTTTGTGTTTCTGTGGTACCCATTGTAATGTCTCCTCTTTCATTTATAGTTATTTGAGTCTCCTGTCTTTCTTAGCCTAGCTAATGCTTTGTCAATTTTTGTTTTTCAAAAAAATAATTTAGTTCACTGATCTTTTCTATTGTTTTTCTGGTCTCTATTTCACTTGCGCTCTAATCTGTATTATTTCCTTTCCTCTGCAAACTTAGTTTGTTCTTGTATATCTAGTTCCTTCAGATGGAAAGTTACATTATTTGAGATCTTTCTTTTTCTTAATTAGGTATTTGTCGCTGTCACTTTCCCTCTTGAACTCCTTTTGCTGCATCCCATAAATGTCTGTGTGTGTGTGTGTGTGTGTGTGTGTGTGTGTGTGTGTGTGTGATAGATCCGCTCTGTTGCCTAGGCTGGAGTGCAGTGGTATGATCTTGGCTCACTGCAAGCTCCGTCTCCTGGGTTCACGCAATTCTCCCACCTCAGCCTCCCAAGTAGCTGGGACTACAGGTGCCCACCACCACGCCTGGCTAATTTTTGTATTTTTAGTAGAGATAGGGTTTCACCATGTTGGCCAGGCTGTTCTTGAACTCCTGACCTCGAGTGATTTGCCAGCCTTGGCCTCCCAAAGTGCTGAGATTACAGGCGTGAGCCACTGCAGCCTGGCCACATCCTATAAATTTTGGTATGTTGTGTTTCCATTTTCATTTGTCTTCAGATATTTCTGATTTCTTCTTTGACCCACTGGTTGTTCAGGAGTGTTAATTCCACAGACTTGCGAATTTTCCAAGTTTTCTCCTGTTATTTATTTCCAGTTTCATACCAGTGTATGAAGCCTTTCCTTGATGTGGTAGTAGATATAAATACACACATATGTATAGGTTTCCATCTATGATTCCTGGCTCATAACTCCCAGAGTCCTTGTTACAGTCTTTTGTTACAATGTTGGTATGTTAGGCCTCTGACTTTCTCTAGCGTTCCTTTCACCTGCCCCAAGGCAGGTGATCTGATTGTGGGTCATAAGACCACCATTCCAGAGAGGGTCCCATCCCATACCCTGGGGGAAGGAATGCTAACGTCATGTAGCTTCTATAAAAAGCCAGGAGGACTGGATTTAGAGAGCTTCTGGATAGCTGAACACATGCAAGTTCCTGGAGGGCAGCTCGCCCAGGGAGGGCATGGAGCCCCTTCCCCCATACCTCACCCTGAGCATCTCTTCATCTGTATCCTTGTAATAAAATAAATTGGTAAACATGTTTCCCTGAGTTCTGTGAGTCACTGGTGTGCAGCAAGTTAATTGAACCCAAAGAGGGATTGTGGGAACCCCAACTTGAAGCCAGTTGTCAGAAGTTCCAGAGGCCCCAGACCTGTGACTGGTGTCTAGCAGTGTTGCAGGAGGGAAAGAGGACAATCTTGGAGGGGCTGAGCCCTTACCCTGTGGGATCAGACACTATTTCCAGGTAGATAGTGTTGGAATTGAATTGGAAGACATCCAGTTGGTGTTTGTTGCCAAACTGATTGCTTGCTTCTTGCTAGGGAGAAATCCCCACATATTTTGAGGTCACAGAAGTCTTCTGTATTGATGATGGTTGTGCTGGCATGAGAGCAGAGAGAAAACAGAATTTGAGGGTTTTTCCAAAACACTTGGCTATAAAAACACACTGTTCTGGTTGACAGTTACATTTTATTGTGACTGATTAGATAAAAGGTGGAGAAAAAGAGGACATTTGTGAACCAACAAGGAGCTCAAAACAGAAAGCAAAAATACTATGGTAGAACAATGTCACCCAATGCTGTCTCAGAGACTAATCTTGGCCCTAGAGCACTGCACATCTCCATTATCACATTTCTACAGTGGAGCTTAGGGCCTCTGTGACTGCTTCCCTCCCTTAGAAGAGAAAGTGCCTGTCAGAGAATATACAAACATACAAATATCCCTCTGTTTTGCGGGGAGAATGGTAAACCAAAAAACTGTCTTTTATTTTTAGTTAATTCACTGTATCTTTTTAAATCCTTTTTTCTGTCTCAAGCATCATTTTTACTAGAACTTCATGTTTTTTTAGACAGTGTTCTTATTCTTTTCTGGACAGAACATTTTAAAAGTTTGTGTTTCCTTTTTGCATTCTTTCACTGTGATCACAAGTCAGATACAAAAATCCAGCTGGATCTGGCTAACAACTGTTGAGAAAGGGACTTAAATGAAGACATTCAATGGTAAATTCAGTGATGTCTTTCTGGTTATAGTTCACCTTTCCACATTTATGTATAGCCCAAAGGCAAACACATATATACTGACAAACCACCAAAACAAAACCAGAGTAGGGGCAGGGGGGCAGGGGCTCATGCCTGTACTCAAAGGGATACCAAGATTGGAGGAAGGCCTGAGCTCAGGAATTTGAGGCCAACCTGGGCAACATAGCAAGACTCCATCTTTACCTATGTATACACATGTATTTTATATAAATATAAAAGCTAGATGGGGGGGAACAGAGTCATCATTTCAAGGTCTGAAGTTACGATTTTTGAGAACTTGGAGAACTGAGAATTTAGGAAAAAGATAAGGCATGCAGGAAAATAGGGAGATATAATTTTGACAATCTCTGATTAAGAGAGACAAAGATGATCATGATCAATGTTTACAGCATGTGCTTATCTTTTGAAGAAGACAGAATATAAGATACTATTAGAAGTCAAAGGGCAAGTGTTCTTTCTTGCATTCAAGAGTCAATGGAGGCAACAGTAAAGAACTTTTTTTTTTTTTTTTTTTAAGAGATAGGATCTAGCTATTTTGCCCAGCCTGGTCTTGAACTCCAGGGCTCAAGCAATCCCCCCACTTCAACATCCCAAAGTGCTGGGATTACAGATGTGTGCCACCTCATCTGGCCTATAAATGATTATTTAAATAAACAGCTACTCCTTTGTGATCATTACTATCTATAAACCAAATGTTGCTCATTGAAGTCAGCATTAGTTTTTGCTTCATTTCTATGTTCTTCCCAGCATAGTGTGTGATACATTATGGTCATTCAATACACATTTGTTAAATTATTAGGGTGGTAGAAGTGACATGGGTCTCTCTCCAACAAGGTCATGGGTGAACTCATAATCAATAAACACTTACTAAGGGCGTTCCACATTTTATACTTTTCTAAGTGTTTTATATGTATACACCACCACAGGAGATGGTTGATATTACTGTTCTCTCTTTACAGACAAGGAAGCTGAGGCACAGAGAAATGAGTACATGACAGAATTGGGATTTGAGACTAGGCAGTATGGGTTATAGAGCCTATAGGCTATATCAGCACCTATATGCTCTCAGGTCAATCAGAAAAATGCCCCAGGGTAACTCCAGGATAATTCTACAATACATTTAACCAGAGCTCATGCCTGCCCAACCCAAGAACCAAAAACAGGAAGTGTCACACTAGGCTGGAGAGTCACTATACATGTATAAAGTGAAGTGGGCTAATAGTAAGCCAGGAATCAGGAAGGGCCTCTGCTAGCCTGTAGATTGGGGCAAACTCACTCACCAATACCCAAAGTGTGTTTAGTGGGTATGGTACAGTAGATTTCAGAAGATCTTAAACCCCTGGCTGGGTGCCTTTATGCTGTGCAAAAATTGCAGAGTGTAAGCAAGAGCGAGACCAAGAAAATGAGAAGGAGGAAGAGAAAGATTAAAAGCCAAGGCCAAAAACAGGCATGGGAGATGGGGGTGGGGAACAGATGGATCCAGAAGGCCAACTTCAGAAATTGATAAATCGATTGTGGTCACACCATGCTTCAATTGAGAGAGTTTTAAACCTTCCCCCTAACTCCACCCATCAAATCCTGCTCCTAAAAAGCCTTGTTCCTTTTGATCAAAGGAATAATGTACTGACAAGTAACAATATACATGGCCTATTATTTTTATTTTTCATTTATTATTATTTTTTAGAGACAGCATCTTTCTCTGTTACTTAGGTTGGAGTGCAATGGCATGTTCATAGTTCACTGTAGCTTCAAACTTTCGGGCTCAAGGGATCCTCCTTCCTCAGCCGCCTGAGGAGCTAGGACCACAGGTACGCACCACCACACCCAAACTAAGAATATGGCTTAAAAAACAAAAAAAAGAAAAAACAAAAACAAAACAAAACAAAACAAAAAAAACACCTCTCTGCTGTGGTCTGAAAGCTTGTGTCTCCCCTAAATTCATATGTTGAAATTCTAACCCCCAAGGTGATCGTATTAAGAAATGGGGGCCGGCCGGGCGCGGTGGCTCAAGCCTGTAATCCCAGCACTTTGGGAGGCCGAGACGGGCGAATCACAAGGTCAGGAGATCGAGACCATCCTGGCTAACAGGGTGAAACCCCGTCTCTGCTAAAGAATACAAAAAACTAGCCGGGCGAGGTGGCGGGCGCCTGTAGTCCCAGCTACTTGGGAGGCTGAGGAAGGAGAATGGTGTAAACCCAGGAGGCGGAGCTTGCAGTGAGCTGAGATCCGGCCATTGCACTCCAGCCCGGGCAACCGTCTCAAAAAAAAAAAAAAAAAGAAATGGGGGACCTTAGTGGGAGGTAATTAAATCCTAAGGACAGAACCCTCATCAATGGGATTAGTTCCCTTATGAAAGAGGCCCGAGGTGCTTGTTTGCTCCTTCTACCATTTGAATGTACATCAAGAAGGCACTATTTATGTATCAGAACAAGGGCCCTCATCAGACACTGAATCTGTCGGGTTTTTTGTTTTTTGTTTTTTGTTTTTTTTGAGATGGAGTCTCACTCTGTAGCCCAGGCTGGAGGGCAGTGGTATGATCTTGGCTCACTGCAACCTCTACCTCCCATGTTCAAGCAATTCTCCTGCCTCAGCCTTCTGAGCAGTTAGCATTACAGGCACCCACCACCATGCCCAGCTAATTTTTTTGTATTTTTAGTAGAGATGGGGTTTCACCATATTGGCCAGGTCTCAAATCTTGACCTCAAGTGATCCACCCACCTCGGCCTCCCAAAGTGCTGGGATATAGGCGTGAGCTGCATGCCCAGCCTGTTGGTGTTTTGATTTTGGATTTTCCAGCCTCCAAAACTGTCAAAAATAAATTACTGTACTTTAAAATTACTGTACTTTAAAAGTTACCTGTTTTATGGTATTTTGTTATAGCAGCCTGCACAGACTAATGCATTTTCAAACCAATCCTTTATAACAGAGACTAGACTAGCAGGTGGAGTGATATATTGATATATTAAATTTAGCTTGACTTAAAAAATTTTTAATTTGGCATAATAATCTCTCCAAGGGAGATAATTAGGAAGAAATGGCACTGATTAGACAAAAGTAGTACACAATTTTTTTCCTCATTGACTAAAGATGCTTGCCATTTCCATTGGTCCAACTGCTACAGATAGATGCACAGAAAGATAAACTGCTAATAGGCACCAGGAGAAGAGTAAGAACAGCAGTTCATCCAAAAAAAAAAAAAAAAAAGGCCCATTATCCAATTCAGTGCAATTTCTCCCAGGACTTACATAGCTGAGACCTCAGGGAAGAAAGGGGAGAAAGGAAGAACACACTAGGTGAGTGGCACCATCGAGTAGGATGTGGAACAGACATCATGAGCCTGGGCATTAATCAGTATGTCAGAACAGAAAGCTATATTTAAAAAAATAAATTTTATTAAATAAAGCTGTATTTTTGAAATTTGAATTTTCTTTTTTTTTTTTTGTTGAACTTCCTTTTGGAATCCATTACATTTTAATAAAACTTACTTTGAAAAAAATCTCAGAGACACTATAGGTAAATAAATGTTGTCATTTACAAAGATGGGCCAGGGAGAAATGTAGACAATATAACTTGGGGCCAGGCACAGACTTATTCATTTATTCAATAAATATTTACTGAATGCCTACTACGTGCCAGGCATTATGCTAAGATGCTGGGGATATATCTACTAATGAAGAAGGAAGAAATTGTCTCTGCCTACATGTAACTAAAAGTCCTTGGAAGAAGAAAGATAGTGAAAAATAAATCCAAATGTGATGTGTTATGAAAGAGGAGGTACAAAGTGCCATGACTATGAGTGGAAAGAGCAGTTAAAGGTGAGCAGAGGAGCAGCTCTCAGTCAAAAGAAATCAAAAGCTAAGATAAAAATCAGAAACACTCAGGATGGGTGGGAATAGATGGAACCATAAAGTCAAAGAGATTTGAGTAGCTTGACTTCAAATAGGTTGAATATTTCAGTAAGGTAAGGACTTTATTCTTTTTCTTTCTGGGCCTTTGTTCAGGGAGTGGGAAAATTTTGAAAGATTTGGTCTGAATCCAGGTTTTAAAAATTATTTTTATGTATTGATTAATATTGTTATACACAACAGGGCTACAGAATGTAGGAGATGGGGTAACTGTCCCCAAAGAGGTCATAGTCTTGTTGGAGAGACAATGTATAAACACATAAAAAAATAAAAGAGGTCTCTTAGGAGACTATAAATGAGTAAAGCCTTAATGAAGGCAGAGGAAGAAGTTTCTATGGGCAGAAATAATAAGGAATGATGTCTTGCTAGAGATGTCCTACTTTAGAACTTATTGGTGAATTATGACATTCTAAGACAGGCCTAAGTGTACAAGACTTAGATCTAAAATTAGGCATTAGAAACTGCCTCCCTGTTTGGACTGGCTGATGGGAGAGGGAGGTTCAGCAATACAGGGGAGATTCAGTAGCCAAAGATCGGTTCATCTATAACTATGATGAGATAAATAGTTGACACCAAGATTATACATTCTAGTGTCTAGAAGGGGGGTTTTTGTGTATTTGTCCGTTCTCACACTGCTATAAAGATACTACCTGAGACTAAGTAATTTGTAAAGAAAAGAGATTAATTGACTCACAGTTCTACATGGCTGGCGAGGCTTCAGGAGACTTACAATCACGGTGGAAGATGAAGAAAAAGCAAGGACCTTCTTCACATGGCAGCAAGAGAGAGAAGGGTAAGCAAGGGAAATGCCAGATGCTTATAGAACCATCAGATCTTGTGAGAACTCATTCACCATCACAAGAACAGCATCGGGGGAATCACCCCCATGATCCAATCACCTCCCACCAGGTCCCTCCCTTGACACATGGGGATTATGGGAATTACAATTCAAGATGAGATTTGGGTGGGAACACAAAGCCTCCATATCATTCCGCCCCGGCCCCTCCCAAGTCTTTTTCTCACATTTCAAAACATAATCATGTCTTCCCAACAGTACCTCAAAGTCTTAACTCATTCCAGCATTAAACCAAAAGTCCAAGTTCAAAGTCCCATCTGAGACAAGGCATGCCACTTCTGCCTTAGTAGCCTACAAAATCAAAAGCAAGTTAATTACTTCCAAAATACTATGGGGGTATAGGCATTGGATAAATGCTTCCATTTCAAATAGGAGAAATTGGCCAAAACAAGGGTTACAGGCCCCATGCAAGTCTGAAATCCAGCAGGGCAGTCATTAAATCTTTAAGCTCCAAAAGGATCTCCTGTGACTCCATGTCTCACATCCAGGTCATGCTGATGAAAAAGGTGGGCTCCCATGGCCTTGGGCAGCCCTGTCCCTGTGGCTTTGCAGGGTATAGCCCCCGCCCTAGCTGCTTTCATGGCTGGCATTGAGTGTCTGCGGCTTTTCCAGGCTAATGGTGCCACCTGTCTGGAGGATGGTGGCCCTCTTCTCATAGCTCCATTAGACAGTGCCCCAGTGGGAACTCTACATGAGAAATCCAACTTCATATTTCCCTTCTGCACTGCGCTAGCAGAGGTTCTCTGTGAGAGCTCTGCTCCTGCAGAAGATTTCTGCCTGGACATCTGGGCATTTCCATGTATCCTCTGAAATCTAGGCAGAGGTTCCCAAACCTCACTTGTTTTCTGTGCACCCGAAGGCCCAACACCACATGGAAGCTGCCAAGACTTGGCACTTGCACCCTCTGAAACCACGACCCAAGCTGTACCTTGGCCCCTTTCAGCCACAGCTAGGATGCAGGGTGCCAAGTCCCAAGCCTACATTGAGCAGCAGTGGGGCCTGGCCCACAAAACCATTTTTTCCTCCTAGGCCTCCAGGTCTGTGATGGGAGAGGCTGACATGAAGGTCTCTGACATGTCCTGGAGACATTTGCCCCATAGTCCTGGCTATTAACATTTGGCTTCTGGTTACTCATGCAAATTTCTGCAGCTGGCTTGAATTCCTCCCCATAAATGGTTTTTTCTTTTCTACTACATGGTCAGGCTGCAAATTTTCCACATTTTTGCACTCTGTTGCCCTTTTTTTTTATTTTGAGATGGAGTCTCACTCTGTCACCCAAGCTAGAGTGCAGTGGCATGATCTCAGCTCACTGCAACCTCCACCTCCTGAGTTCAAGTGATTCACCTGAGCCTCCAGAGTAGTAGCTGGGATTACAGGCACCCACCACCATGCCTGGCTAATTTTTGTATTTTTCATAGAGACGGGGTTTCGCCATGTTGGCCAGGCTGAACTCAAACCCCTGACCTCAAGTGATCCGCCTGCCTTGGCCTCCCAAAGTGCTAGGATTATAGGCATGATCCTCTTTTAAAAATAAGTTCCAATTTCAAATTATCTCTTTGTGAATGTATAAGACTGAACACTTTCAAAATCAACCAGGTCACCTCTTGCATGCTTTGCTACTTAGAAATTTCTTCTGCCAGATGTCTTACATCATCTCTCTCAAGTTCAAAGTTTCACAGATCTCTAAGGCAGTGGCAAAATGCCAGCAGTCTCTTTGCTAAAGCAAAGGAGGAGTGACCCTTTGCTCCAGTTCCCAAGAAGTTCCTCATCGCCATCTGAGACCACCTCAGCCTGGACTTCATTTCCACATCATTATCAGTATTTTGGTCAAAACCATTCAACAAGTCTCTAGGAAGTTTCAAACTTTCTCACATCTTCCTGTCTTCCTTTGAGCCCTCCAAACTGTTCCAACATCTGCCTGTTACCCAGTCCCAAAGTCGCTTCCAAATTTTCAAGTAATTTATAGCAGTGCCCCAAACTCTTGGTACCAATTCACTGTATTAGTCCATTCTCTCACACTGCTATAAAGAATATTACCCAAGACTGGGAAATTTATAAAGGAAAAAGGTTTAATTGACTCACAGTTCCACATGGCTGAGGAGGCCTCAGGACTTATAATCATGGCGGAAGGTGAAGAGAAAACAAGGACCTTCTTCACATGGCAACAGGAGAGAGAAGAGTGAGCAGGGGAAATGCCAGATGTTTATAAAACCATCACATCTCTTGAGAACTTCCTCACTATCACAAGAACAGCATGGGGAAGATTGCCCCCATGATCCAATCACCTCCCATTGGGTTACTCCCTTGACATGTGGGGATTATGGGGATTATAATTCAAGATGAGATTTAGGTAGGAACACAAAGCCTAACCATATCACTTGGATTCCAGAATGTTGGGATGAAAACTTCCCTTTCAGCAGAAGGCATATAGGAATGAGTTGACCTTGATACAATGATCAAGACAAGAAAGCTATTCTGAGCCAGTGGAACAGGGAAGATATACATTTAGTCTCACTCAAAGGGAAGATAAGAAAATCTACTCAAATAAGCTTCTATCAGGGATCTGAGGTGCAACTGTGCCAATATATAGGACATAGTATATCAACATGTATAGGAGATGAGCCAGATAAACTGGAGCAGGTAGAAACGGGAGACATGAAGCTTCACCTCCTTTGGCTTTCAGCTTATTAGTATTATGCAGCTGGACTAGATAAACTCTTACATTCTTTCCAATTCCAAAATTATATTTATAAGGTGGAGGAAGACACTTTAATAATATTATAAAGTGTCTACTATGTGCCAGGTACTTTCATACACTATCTCACATTATCCTCACAACTTCGTGAGGTTAAGTATTACTATCCTAATAGTATGGCTAAGGTTTAGAGGCATTAATAACTTACCCATGATTATATAGCTAGTAAGTGAAAAAGCCTAAATTCAAACACAAATTTGTCTGATATCTAAATCCTTAATCTTTCCAATCATGATGGTGTTTTCTAAGATGTGATAAGAAACAATGTGGAGGAAATTTCAGTTTCAGCCAGTGGTTGAGTGAAGGCAACAAGTAGCATCTGGCAGAAAAAGGGAATCATGCAAGGATGAGTCTTTACTTACATGCATAAAGGTTCTTAGTAAATATTAATACAAGTTCATAAATAGTATTGTGTTTGTGGCATTGCATTGAGGGAGGCACTGGTAAATGCTGGGTATTCTAAATATGAATAAAATGTTATCTCTGTTTTAAAAGAAGTCTCAATCTAATATAATCAATTCTACTAACCAATTCTATAGTACAATATTTGATCTGAACAAAATGTTTTGAGAGCTGTGGACTGATGCTCAATCCCTTTCTAATCTGCAGAAGCTGGAAAGCTAACAAATGACATTTACCAGAATCCCTTTCAGTTAGCATTCCTGCCATGATTTGGTTCAATACATCCTGTGAGAAATGAATTCAGAACCGAGTCATGTCAGGAGAGAGGGAAGGATGCATGGACTCTAATTTGCTATGTGGATTGGCAGAAGTAATTTGTATGATTCTGGAGCAAGTAGTTTCCTATAAGAGCAGCAGCAGAAGAGGTAGTAAGTTGTGTGGTAAGCAAAAATGGCAGCAGAATCCTACAGCAATGGTGGCAGGAGCTATTCTTTTCTCTTTCTTTCGAGACAGGGTTTCACTCTGTGGCTCAGGCTGGAGTGCAGTAGCACAATCACAGTGCACTGTAACTTCAACCTCCCAGGCTCAAGTGGTCCTTACACCTCAGCCACTGGAGTAGCTTGGATGACAGTTGTGCCCTAACACTCCTGGCTTTTTTTTCTTTTTCTTTTTTTTTTAGAGATGGGGTCTCACTATGTTGCCCAGACTGGTCTCAAACTCCTGTGCTCAAGCGGTCCTCCTGCCTCAGCCTCCCAAAGTTTTGGGATTACAGGTGTAAGCCACTGTGCCAGTCCAGTGGGAGCTTTTCTAATCATGGTAGAGAGCTGTGAGTGGTGGAAGTTTTTCCAAGGAGTTGGACCTACAGCTTTGCTCCTCTAGTCCTTTCAGTAGTTTTGTACACACTCAATTCCTTGCTTTAAATCCTTTTATGCTTAAACTTGACCAGATTCTCTGTTATGCAACTGAACATGGATTGATGCAGAAATAAGAAAAGTTGTAAGCAATAAACTTTCCAGTTGTATCTGAAGGCAGTGAGGAGCTTGTTACTATTAGAGAAAACTTGGCCAGGTATGGTGGCTCACGCCTGTAATCCCAGCACTTTGGGAGGCCAAGCAGGTAGACTGTATGAGGTCAGGAGTTTAAGACCAGCCTGGCCAACATGGCAAAACCCCATCTCTACTAAAAATACAAAAATTAGCTGGGCATGGTGGCGTGCGCCTGTAATCCCAGCTACTTGGGAGGCTGAGGCAGGAGAATCGCTTGAACCTGGGAGGAGGAGGTTGCAGTGAGCTGGGATCACACCATTGCACTCCAGCCTGGGTGACAAGAGCAAAACTCCATCTCAAAATAAATAAATAAATAAGTAAATAAGTAAATAAATAAATAAATAAATATATTTTTAAAGGATCATCTCTGTCATCTGGAATGAAGTGTTTATTAAAGTCAAGGCTTTGGGACTGGGTGAAGTGGTTCACATCTGTAGTCCAGGGCTTTGGGAAGCTGAGGTGGGAGAAGTGCTTGAGGCCAGGAGTTTGAGACCATCTTGGGCAACGTAGTGAGACCCCCATCTGCACAAATAAATAATAATAGGCCTGGTGTGGTGGCTCATGCCTGTAATCCCAGCACTTTGGGAGGCTGAGACAGGTGGATTGCTTGAGACCAGGAGTTCAAGACCAGCTGGTCAACATGGTGAAACCCCGTCTCTACTGAAAATACAAAAATTAGCTGGGCATGGTGGCATGCGCCTGTAATACCAGCTACTTGGGAGGTTGAGGCAGGAAAATTGCTTGAACCCAGAAGGCAGAGGTTGCAGTGAGCTGAGATTGTGCCAATGCATTCCAGTCTGGGCGACAGAGCAAGACTCTGTCTCAAAACAATAATAATAATAAAATTAGCCAGGTGTGGTGGCATGTGCCTATAGTCTTAGCTACTTAGGAGGGTGAGGTAAGAGAATCGCTTAAGCACAGGACATGAAGGCTGCAGTGAGCTATGACCACACCAGTGCTCTCTAGCCTGGGTGACAGAGCAAGACTATATCTGAAAAAAACAAAAAATAATTTTTTTTTTTTTAACATTTGAAAAGGAAAAGGCAAGGTTTTGGTGGACCAACTGGCTGCTGGGAGGGACTATTATGGAAGGTACAAGGAATATAAGGGCCGGGGTTGTGCTGCTTGCTTCTAACTATGCTAGAAAAGTTAAAGAAAATTATAGGCCCAAGATTTCAAATTTTTAACTCAGCACTTCAGAAAACCAGGGATTTTTCCATGATTGCCCTAAAAAATCCCTTAAACCACAAGTCTAAAACACCAAAAATTAGAAGCAGAATCTGATTCAGCAGAATGCTGAATTATGACCAAAGTAGAATTAATGATTTTACTTGATCTCTGATGTGGAAGTCAGGGCAGTGACTGAAAAAGAGTAGGACTATGAAAATGGTATCCTATGCTCCCCAAATCTATTGAATGTCCCATGCCTACAGAAGCAGCCTGTTTACTCCTCTGATGAGGCTGGTCTTGCCTTTGTTGAAAACTGTATTAGTCCATTCTCATGCTGCTATAAGGACATACCCGAGACTAGGTAATTTATAAAGAAAAGAGGTTTAATTGACTCAGAGTTCTGCAGGGCTGGGGACCTCTCAGGAAACTTAGTCATGGTGGAAGGCAAAGCAAACACATCCTTCTTCACAGGCAGCAGGAGAGAGAAGAATGAGAGACAAGTGAAAGGAGAAGCCCCTTATAAAACCATCCGATCTCGTGAGAATTTACTATCACAAGAACAGCATGGAGGAAAATGCCCCCATGATTCAATTATCTCCAACTGGTCCCTACAATTCAAGATGAGATATGGGTGGGGACACAGAAAAGCCATATTAAAAACCATATTGTGATCCTTCAGTAATCAGTCTCCAAGAAGGCCCCAGTGATCTCCACTTTCTAGTATTAAATGCCCTTATGTAGCCTCCTCTAATACTCAATAGCGTTGACCTGTGTAACCTATAGAATATTGCAGACATGATGTTGTATGACTTCTGAGGCTAGGTCATAAAAGATACTGTCATTTCTGCCTTAGATCTAGAGAAAGCCAGATGCCATGTTGTAAAGACACTATAGAGAAGTTCAAATGGCATGGAACTGAGGCCTGCTACCAAGATCCAGAACAAACTTGCCAAGTATGTGAGTGAACCATATTGAAAGCAGATCCTCCAACCCCAGTCAAGCCCCAGATGACATCTTCACACCAATGTTATGAGATAACCTGAGCCAGAATCACCCACCTAGGCCAATTCTAGATTCCTGACCTAATGAAACTGTGTGAGATGTTGCTTGTTATTTTCAGTTGCTAAATTTTGGGTAATGTGTCACACAATAATAAAGGTCTCATCTTGCACAGGGATGGCAATTTTCCTCTTCTCTATCCTATCTCCTATAACTAACTCCAGACCTGTACATTGAGTCAGATCCTCACATGCTATAAGGCAGAGGTGCCTAGCCTGTTAGGTCCAGGCTGCATAGCAGGGGGTGAGTGGCAGGTGAGTGAGTGAAGCTTCATCTGTATTTATAATCATTCCCCATTGCTTGTATGACCGCCTGGACTCTGCCTCCTGTCAGATGAGCAGTGGCATTAGATTCTCACAGGAGCACAAACCCTATTGTGAACTGCACATGCAAGGGATCTAGGTTTCATGCTCCTTATGAGAATCTAATGCCTGATGATCTGTCACTGTCTAACATCACCCCCAGATGGGACCATCTAGTTGTAAGAAAACAAGCTCAGGGATTCCACTGATTCTACATTATGGTGAGTTGTATAATTATTGCCTTATACATTACAATGTAATAATAATAGAAATAAAGTGTACAATAAATGTAATGAGCTTAAATCATCCCAACCCCACCCCTCCCCACCAACCCCCCATACTGGTCCATGGAAAAACTGTCTTCCATGAAACCAGTCCCTGGTGCCAAATATGTTGGGGACTGCTGCTCTAAAGGACCAACAATAAAGTAAGTTTGGGAAGAGAAGGATTATATGCCAAAAGAATGGCAAGATTTCGCTAAACTGTATTGGCAAAAAGCTGGAGAATATATGTAGAAATACACTCTTGAAGATGCAAGATCAAGGAAAAAGGAACATAATTTTAGATTGGGCTGAATGTATTGATATGAGAACATTTATCTAAGATTCTGGTACTAGTTCAGGTAGCTTTAAGTGTTCTGGTTATTCTTAGTTGATTAATTAAAAACTAGACTCAACTGGTGACTGAAACCAAATAGGATTGAGTTGGCAATAATTTTTTTTTTTTTTTCCTTAAGACAGTCTCACTCTGTCACCCAGGCTGGAGTGCAGTGGCCGGTCTCAGTTTACTGCAACCTCTGCCTCTTGGGTTCGAGCGATTCTCCTGCCTCAGCCTCCCAAGCAGCTGGGATTATAGACATGCACTACTACACTCAGTTAATTTCTGTATTTTTAGTAGAGATGGGGTTTCTCCATGTTGTCCAGACTGGTATCAAACTCCAAACCTCAGGCGATCTGCCTGCCTCGACCTCCCAAAGTGCTGGATTACAGGCATGAGCCACTGCGCCTGGCATGCCCCAATAAATTTTGTTTTAACTTTTATTTTAGATCCAGGGGTACACATGAGGTTTGTTATATGGGTACACTCATGTCACGGGTTTGCTGTGCAGATTATTTTGTCACCCGGATACTAAGCAAATAGTTATTTATTCTGCTCATCTCCCTCCTCCCACCTTCCATCCTCAAGTAAGCCCCAGTGTCTGTTGTTCCTCTCTGTGTGTCCATGTGTTCTCATCATTTAGCTCTCACCTGTAAGTGGGAACATGCAGTATTTGGTTTTCTGTTCCTGCATTAGTTTACTAAGAATAATGGCCACCAGCTCCATCCATGTTCCTGCAAAAGACATGATCTCATTCTTTTTTATGGCCACATACTATTCCATGGTGTATATGTACCATATTTTCTTTATGCAGTCTGTCATTGATGGGCATTTAGGTTGATTCCATGTCTTTGCTATTGTGAACAGTGCTGCGATGAACATTTGTGTGTATGTATCTTCATGGTAGAATGATTTATATTCTTCTGGGTGTCTACCCAGTAATGGGATTGCTGGGCTGAATAAATTTCTTGATATAATGCTGAAGATAAGCTCCAAAGGCTTAGGAAGAAAGAAGAAAACAAACTCGAAGTGGGTTGTTTGTTTTTTAAGACAGAGCCTTGCTCTGTTGCTCAGGCTGAAGTGCAGTGGCACAATCATAGCTCACTGCAACCTTGAACTCCTAGGCTAGATCAATCCTCCTGCCTTGGCCTCCCCAAAGTTCTTGGATTACAGGTGTTAGCCACTGTGCCCAGCCTGAAATGGGTTGTTATTTGTATAGGATCATCAACCCCTGTGTCCCCCAAAGGACCTAGAGCACATTATCTTCACACCATAACATAAATAAATAGACTGGAGAGTATAGTGCAAGTGTCCCTGAACATTACTATAATGGCTGTCCTCTGGGGATAAAGGTTGTATATGCTGGCACTGAAATGGGCTTTTCCCCCCCACTTCCCCCTTTTTGTTCTTTTTTCTTTTCTTTGAAATGGGCTTTCTACTTTCAGTCATGGTGAGGGATCCTGAGGTGGTAGAGGCCAGACAGGAGAACATAACTGCCATAGTAACATTGGGTACAATTACTAAGAGTGGTAATTAAAAGGTTTGACCTATAGAGATCTTTGATGGTTGCTAATTGATCATAGTTTTTAGTACTGAAATAGATGTGCAGCCCACTAAAGGACTTAAAGATTTGGGCAAATGAACAAACTCTAGGTTAGGAAAACACAGCCTGACTAGAGATACTACTAAAAGTCAGAGCCCACGTCTATTTCTATTCCTGGGAAGTTCAGAGACTCAGAATACAGAGTATGCTATGTACCTTTGAGGAAGAACTGTGTGATTACATCAAAAGTATGATAAATCTTTCTCTCAGCCTTCAATCAAAAGGACATATAGCTATTTGCTAGAGTAAAATTGTGCTCAGGAGGAAAGGAAACATCTTGACCTTTAAGGGATTATCAGACACAAGTGTTAATCCTTGGTGACCCAGAATACTATGCTCACAGACTCACTGGTCTTACTGTACATTCCATCATCCAGAAGCAGCTGGTCTTCAGAACTCTTGAACAACTTTTTGAAGACTCAGTTCCCGCTGTTCCATTTTGTCACCCGGATACTAAGCAAATAGTTATTTATTCTGCTCATCTCCCTCCTCCCACCTTCCATCCTCAAGTAGGCCCCAGTGTCTGTTGTTCCTCTCTGTATGTCCATGTGTTCTCATCATTTAGCTCTCACCTGTAAATGGGAACATGCAGTATTTGGTTTCTGTTCCTGCATTAGTTTACTAAGAATAATGGCCACCAGCTCTATCCATGTTCCTGCAAAAGACATGATCTCGTTCTTTTTTATGGCCACAAACTATTCCATGGTATATATGTACCACATTTTCTTTATCCAGTCTGTCACTGATGGGCATTTAGGTTGATTCCACGTCTTTGCTATTGTGAACAGTGCTGCAATGAACATTTGTGTGTATGTGTCTTTTGTTTGCCAGCAGGGAAGGAATGCTTTGCAAAGTTAGGATGTTGCCCTACAGCAGAGATTAGCAAATTATAGTCTGAGGGCAAATACGGCCTAAATCCTATTTTTGGACAGTTTTTAAGAATTTTTTTTACACTTTTTAAGGGTTGTAACAATAACAACAGAAAAGGATACATGACAGACATCAATCACGTGTGGTCTTTAAAGCTTGGATTATTTATTTATTTATTTATTTATTTATTTTTTTTTTTTTTTTTTTTTTTTTTTTTTTTTTTTTTTTTGAGACGGAGTCTCGCTCTGTTCCCCAGGCTGGAGTGCAGTGGCCGGATCTCAGCTCACTGCAAGCTCCGCCTCCCAGGTTTACGCCATTCTCCTGCCTCAGCCTCCCGAGTAGCTGGGACTACAGGCGCCCACCACCTCGCCCGGCTAGTTTTTTGTATTTTTTAGTAGAGACGGGGTTTCACAGTGTTAGCCAGGATGGTCTCGATATCCTGACCTCGTGATCCGCCCGTCTCGGCCTCCCAAAGTGCTGGGATTACAGGCTTGAGCCACCGCGCCCGGCCTAAAGCTTGGATTATTTATTATCTGGTCCTTTACAGAAAAAAGTATGGCAACTCCTGTGCTACAGCAATGTGCTGTGAACCAGCAATCAACATAAAGCGCTGTTTTTCCCTTATCTATATCTGCTGGGAAACCCAGGCTTGAGACAAACACTGCCCACTATGATACCCACTGATGCACTCACAAAATGTTTCGCTTTCTATTTTCACAACTTTGAGCTTTGCCTATGTAGAACTCTTTATCCAAGGGAGACATGTTCTACCCAGAAAATCCAAGAATGGTTCTTCTTAACTGGAAGTTTGTTAACCAGCTGCAGATGCTGGCAATATGAAGATGGAATAGATAATGAAGGATGTTGTAGTTTACAAGACCAGTTGTAGAAATAAAGATGTAGTAGCTACCCATCTACTTTATTCTATCTATTTAGGTTAAGCATTTCCATTGACTTTTCTCTCCTCATTTATATGAGGTGTATTTGTTATTTAGCCAATGGTATTGTACTTACGTTTATTAATTTTGATAATTATACTATAATTATGTAAGATGTTGACATTAGGGGATGCTATGTGAAGGTATTTGTACTTTTCTGTAAGTCTAACTTTATTTATTTGAGATGGAGTCTTGCTCTATCTCCTAGGCTGGAGTGCAATGGTGTGATCTCGGCTCATGGCAACCTCTGCCTCCTGGATTCAAGCAATTATCCTGCCTCAGCCTCCTGAGTAGCTGGGAGTAGCCTGCCTCCACACCTGGCTAATTTTTCTATTTTTAGTAGAGCTGGGGTTTTTGCCATGTTGGCCAGGTTGGTCTCAAACTCCTGACCCTAGGTGATCCGCCCGCCTCGGCCTCCCAAAGTGCTAAGATTACAGGCGTGAGCCACCACACCCAGCCAGTCTACCTTTATTTCAAAATAAAAAGTTTAGGCTGGGCATAGTAGCTCACACCTATAATCCTAGCACTTTGGGAGGCCAAGGTGGGAGGGCTGCTTGAAGCCAGGAGTTCAAGACTGACCAGTCTTGAACACAGTGAGAACCCATCATACTGAGACCCCATCTCTATTAAATATATATATATATATATATATATATATATATATATATATATAAAGTTTTAAAATAAGCACAATTATGCAAACATAAATATGCAATTTAGAAACACATGAAGTGATGAAATTTTTGATGCAAAGTGGCAATAAAAAATAAGATGCACTAAAATAATGTTTGCTCCTTTTTTAGATGCAAATGACATTAAATAAATCTTATAAATTACACTACAGTTAATACCAGGAAATTTTCTTTATAACATTTTAAAAATACATATATATTTAAAAATAGAGACAGGGTCTCACTGTGTTGCCCAAGCTAGTCTTAAACTCCTGGGCTCAAGCAATCCTACTGCCTCAGCTTCCCAAAGTGCTGGGATTACAGGTGTAAGCTGCTGTGCCCAGCCATGGACTTTTCTTCTATCACTTCTTTAATATTTCCTCCCTAAAATTATCTCATGTCTCTCTCTTTAGAACTATGAGATACTGGAATCCCTGCATTTATTTTACATGTCTCTGAAATCACCCTCCACAATTATCTTTGTTATTTTGGAGTAACTCTTTAGCTTACTGTTCCAGTTTTGCTAGCTTGCTCTTCATTGAAGAAGTCCATTCACTGTTTAGTCCACCTTTTACTTTTTAAATTACATTGTATTGTATTGTCTTTATTTTTTGGAGACAAGGTCTCGTTCTATGTCCAGGCTGGAGTGCAATGGCATGATCTCAGCTCACTGCAACCTCTGCCTCTTGGGCTGAAGCCATCCTCCCACCTCAGCCTCCTGAGTAGCTGGGACTGCAGGTGTGCACCACTACCCCCAACTAATTTTTGTTATTTTTTGTGGAGATGAGGTTTCACCATGTTTCCCAAGCTGGTCTCAAACTCATGAGCTCAAGTGATCCACCCACCTTGGCCTCCCAAAATGTTGGGATTACAGGCATGAGCCACCACACACCTGGCATAATTTTTTGAAATGGTAACAATCTATTTAACTGGTTCTTTTTCATCATTACAATAGTCTCTCCTATTCCTCTGGGGATATTCTGTATACAAACTAAATTTTAAAAAAATATGTGAGGTGCTTAGAAGAATGCCTGACACCACACCAGGATGCACTAATTATTATCATTTCAAAGATCCTCCTCTGTTTACTCTGATAACTACTTGCTTTTTGTTTGTTGACTGGTGTCATGCTTTCATGGTACTGGTCTTCCTTGGGCATTTGGTTGTTCCTTTTTTTTTTTTTTTGAGACGAAGTCTTGCTCTGTCACCCAGGCTGGAGTGCAGTGGCACCATCTTGGCTCACTGCAAGCTCTGCCTCCCAGGTTCACACCATTCTCCTGCCTCAGCCTTCCAAGTAGCTGGGACTATGGGCACCCGCCACCACGCCCAGTTAATTTTTTGTACTTTTAGTAGACATGGGGTTTCACCATGTTAGCCAGGATGGTCTCGATCTCCTGACCTCGTGATCTGCCCACCTCAGCCTCCCAAAGTGCTAGGATTACAGGTGTGAGCCACCGCACCTGGCCAATTGTTCCTTATTTTGTTCTCATCTTATTTACTGTTCTCTGTGTATGATGCCACTTCTGTTTATCATAGTTTGCTCTAGTGATTGTGAGGCAAGGAAAAAATGTAATCCTGGACAGGGTATGCCAGTAGCTAACATTCTGAGTGTGAAATGAGGCTTCCTTTCCTGGACACAGTGTAACCACTGGTGTACTGCCTGGCTTATTGGCCCCAAGTTTCCAAAGTCACTGTACTAGGGGCAAATGCCAGTCTGGGGTACCCTTGGCTTTAAAGAATGAATGAGGGAAGAAGCCAACCCAACCCAACCAGAGGTTTCAAAGTCCATTACCCAAAAGTTATCCTTTATAGTTGTTCTAGGACACTATGCCATCCCCACCCCTGCCTCCTACTCCCCTACTCCATCTATCACTTCTGAGCCTGAATTATTACTCTGCCAATTTGATCCCATCTCCCTTCTTTCAGAAACTAATCAAAATTCCAAGTCTGCTGCTAATTTGGGCTCTGATAATCTTTAATAATCTTGAGTAGGCTGAATGTGGTGACTCAAATCTATAATTCCAGCATTCTAGGAGGCCGAGGCAGGATTCCTTGAGGCCAGAAATTCCAGACGAGCCTGAGCAAAATAGCAAGACCCTATCTCTACAAAAAATTGATAATTAGCTGAGCATCGTGATGTCCACCTATAGTCCTACTTGGGGGCTGAGGTGGGAGGATTACTTGAGGCCAAGAGTTTGAGGTGGCAGTGAGCTATGAAGGCATCATTGCACTCCAGCCTGGAGTGAGATCCCGTCTCTTAAAAAAAGAGGAGGGCTTTAAAAACAAAAAACAAAAAAAACAGTGCCTTGGTCACCTGATAAATTCAGATTCAGGGTTCAAGACTCAAATACAGCATTTCTCTCTATGAATTTGTCTTTGACTCATGCTTCCTTCATGTTTCTCTGAACTTACATAGGTCCTTGCATAAATCTTTATTGTTTTTTACAAATGTATGTCCCTGTACCCCATTAAACTGTGAATACATTAACAAATGAAAGAAATGCTCTCCACAGGTCTATTAGTAATACTAGCATATCCACCAGATTATTTTCTTCACGGTGTTGTTGAGACGTACCTTCTACTTTGTGTGCTTTTAAAAATATGAACAAAAACTTGGAATTTATTATCACAGACCAAGAATGAAAAAGATTTAACTGTCCCTATCTATTAAGAAAATTGATTAGGATGAACAATCCTAGGAAAAAGTTGGAATGAAGGTGACTTATGCTACGGCAGAAAACAAACTTTTTTTTTTTTTTTCTTTTGAGATGGAGTCTTGCTTTGTTGCCCAGGCTGCAGTACAGTGGTGTCATCTCTGCTCACTGCAACCTCTGCCTCCCGGGTTCAAGTAATTCTCCTGCCTCAGTCTCCTGAGCAGCTTGGATTACAAGCGTGCAGCACCACACCTGGCTAATTTTTGTATTTTCAGTGGAGATGGGGTTTCACCATGTTGGTCAGGCTGGTCTTGAACTCCTGACCTCGTGATCTGCCTGCCTCAGCATCCCAAAGTGCTGCGATTACAAGCGTGAGCCACTGTGCCCAGCCAAACATTTTTAATGCTTTAGAAAAATTCATCTCTAGGCAAGTTTATGCTCACCATAAACATAAAATAATATAAAATAAAAATATATACAATTCTATGTATTCACTGAGGGAAGAGTAGTGTAAGTGGAAATAATGTGTGCTTTGTAGTCAGACAGATGTAACCTGGAATCTCAGGTTTGCTACTCATTAGCTTTGTAAAACTGGATAAGCAACTTGAGCACCCTGATCCTGAGGGAGACGACTTCTAAAGTGGCTGTCATTTCTGCCTCCTGGTATTCATGCCCTTGTGTAATACCTTCTCCTTGAATATGGGCTGGACCTAGTGACTTGCTTTTAATGAATAGAATATAACAAAAGTAATGGGATGTCACCTCCAAAACTAGGTTACAAAAAATTATGACTTTGGTCTTACTGGTGCTTTCTCACTTGCTCACTTCGATGAAGCCTGCTGGAATGTTGTGAGCTGCCCTATAGAGGTCCACGTGTCAAGGAACTTCCAATAGCCTGCAAAAAACTGAATCCTGCCAACAGGAGTAAGCTTGGAAGTGGATCCTTCCCTAGTGGAGTCTTTTTATTTATTTATTTATTTTTATTTTTATTTTTTGAGACAGAGTCTCGCTCTGTCACCCAGGCTGGAGTGCAGTGGCGTGATCATGGCTCATTGCAAGCTCCACCTGCCAGGTTCACGCCATTCTCCTGCCTCAGCCTCTCAAGTGGCTGGGACTACAGGCCCCCACCACCACGCCCTGCTAATATCTTGTATTTTTAGTAGAGACGGGGTTTCACCGTGTTGGCCAGGATGATCTCGATCTCCTGACCTCGTGATCTGCCTGCCTCGGTCTCCCAAAGTGCTGGGATTACAGGCATGAGCCACCGCACCCGGCTCTAGTGGAGTCTTGAAATGACTGCAGCTCTTGCTAACACCTTCATTGCAGCCAGTGACAGACTCTGAAGCTAAGCTCCACCTGATTCCTGACGTATATAGAAACTGAGGTAATAAATGTTGATGTTTTAAGCCACTACGTTTTGGAGCAATTTGTTAAGCAATAGGTAACTAACAGATAGCCTTAGTTTCTTCATCTCTAAAATGGGGTTGATAGCTTACCTCACCGAGTTGTTATCATGATTAAATGAAATACATATATAAAGCATCTGGCATCCAATATGTGATCAAAAAAAAAAAAAACCAAAAAATGGTAAATATTATTAAGTCTACCAAAAATTTCTACCAGGCAATATTGTGTTATAACATTGTTAGTCTTAAAATAATGATTTTAAATAATGCTATAACATTTTATATAGGGATTTTACATGTATTACATTATTCGATTCTCAGAGCAGGGCCGTAAAACACAGAATAACACATTATTCCTCTTAAAAGAGATGAAGAAACTGAGGGTCAGAGAATTTAAGTGACTTGAACAAGGGTCCACACGAGAAAGTGTCAGAGCTCAGAGTCAAACCTAGTCCTTTTCCCACCACTAACATATCGATACTAAACATCCATTTA
The DNA here is from genome assembly GCF_002776525.5 of Piliocolobus tephrosceles. NCBI lineage: Eukaryota > Metazoa > Chordata > Mammalia > Primates > Cercopithecidae > Piliocolobus > Piliocolobus tephrosceles. The sequence goes on along the minus strand of NC_045446.1, from coordinate 53,898,823 downwards.
ATGAACTATTAGGCATCAGGCATTATTTTAGGCCCGGAGAATACAGAGGTGGATAAGTAAGTCAAGGTTCCTGCCCTCACAGATCTTACATTCCCTGTTCTACTCTATAAAATTGGAAATAACAATTTAAACTTTTCATTAAACATTTCTTTAGTCTGAATTAGCATGTTTTAAAATATTTTATGACTTGGAAATGCTACATTAACTTTGTCCAGATTCTTAAGTCCATTTCACTAGCAGTGATGTAATACAAGGCAGAGGCATGGTTGTATGTTTCAGTGTTTGACTGGCTAACTACCAAGTAAATGCTCCATACATACACCAAACAATTGTTCATTGATGTTCACAATAGAGTTCGTGTCTTGAACTTCAAGCCTTAACAAAGGTTTGATAAGCACTGTTTATCTCTCATGTTCTTGCATAAAGTTTAGTTGGTGAAATTCTGCCTTTTTTCCTAGAGTACAAAATTAAGCAGAAATAGAATAGGCAGAGTTCAGGGGTGCTGCACTATTTAGGAATTGCTGGAATTACTTGATGCATACAGGAAAAATGTAAGAACTTCATAACTGGTAGTCAGTCTATTGTGAAAATATTATTGTAGTAGGACTCAAAACAGACTAGAGTTCTATATTATATTTGACTGGATACTGAGGCCTGAGAGCAGCTCATTTTCTAAAATAAGTACACAGTATGACTGTCAGAAATGGTTTTTTTTTTTTTTTTGACCCCAAAGTCTTTTTCTGAAAAGGAATGTTGGCTAGTCCTTCAACATAAATGAGATTAAAAAAGAAAATGAAAAGTGATGTCGGCTTAGTTCCTGATGACAGCTGAGTAGTCAAATTATGGTGCTTTGATATACCATAAATATTTTTTAAAAGCTGGGATGGGTATTTGCAAAGTGAAATTTCTGTTAAGGTATATGTATTCTACAGTCATCTTCACTCCTGCCTTTCAAAACAGGCAGTTGGTTGAGGGGGAAAAAAGGTGCATAAATGTTACTGAATGAACCTGGGAAAATCCATCAAGAATTCCAAAAACCTGAGAGTTTGACAATATACCATTTTTTACTTCTTAGAATATAAGAAGTGATGTCTAACCTTTACATTTGTACATCTAAGAATAGCAAAAACAACACTTTGCATTTTAAAGGCCTCCTGTAAAAGTCCCAAAGTGCTTCTAGAAGGTTAGGTGATTCTTCCATAGCTATAAAATGGCTGTATAATCTACTCCAGAATTAATTGCCTAACAACTAGGAAGTGCTCTGGAAATGGACATCCAGAGTGATCCTTATTGTTTTAGTAACATTGAGAAAAGCCTTGAAATAAAATCTTATTCTGTTATTCCAAGCTTACTCAGTGCTATATTATTTAGATCAGGGTTCCTTACACACTTTGGGCAGGATGACAGGGGCTACACGAAGTCTTGAAATCATATGATCCAAAGTGATTCAGGTTGGAGGGAATTTAAAAATTAAAAAAATAATTCCAACAAGTGAAATTCCTAAGGGTGAGTCTTTGCTCTTCTACCCATTAAGAATTCTGGGTTCCTCTTCCCAAAAGAACAGAAGAGTGGGGAAAGATTTGTGACAGCCAAAAGGACATGGTGGTAGCAAGCCAACTTGAAGAGTTAGTAGAGGTGGCTTAGCAAATATTCATGCCTTCACTCAACTAAAACGAAAACAAAACAAGTCAAATTTGGGCATTTTTTATAGATCACAGGCTTTTGTTTGATCAATGCACTACACTTCTTTACAACAAAAGGTAATGACAACGAAATTTTGCGTATTCCCAAATTTGGGTAGTCGTCCAATTTAACAAGTCTCGAGGAGCCTAACATGGTGCTGTGTGGGATGAAAAGAGGTTCAAAGTATGATCCCTGTCTTAAAATTAAGATACAGAATCTTCCAATTAATATGTGTATTTTCTAAAGTGGGGTCCTTAAACTGCTGGATCTCCTCAGAAGTCTTTTGAGGGTCCCAATATCATCAAAGTTTTGAGCTTCTCAAAAGAAAGGGTATATGATACTAACAGGTCTAAAATACTCATTACAATAGCTCTTCCCTCAATTCCCTCATACATTTGTAAATACTCCCTAGAGGAAATAACCTAACCCCCACCCCTTCCCCATGTTTGAGAACCACAGTGGCTTCCCAACACAGTTGAAATAAAATCCAAACTCCTTATACTGGCCTATAAGACCCTGAGTGCCCTGCCTCCTTCCTACCTACTGACAATTTCTATGATGCATTCCTCAGACATACGTCACTCTTTTCTGCATCAGGGTATTTGTACTTGCTTTTTTTCCCTCTGGAATATTCTTTCCCCAATCTTCATTTGATTGGCTCCTTCTTATTACTGAGGTCTCAGCTCAAATGTTGTTTCCTTGGAAAGACCTTCTTAGATCACTCGCAGTTAAGACCCTGCTTCATTTACTCTTTTGAAAAAATTTCCTTGTAGCACTTACTACTGTCTCCTACTGTCTCTCTCTCCCACTAGAATGTAAATTCTTTGAGAGCAAACACATCTTTTTTGTTTTTTGGCGTTGCTATAGATTTAGTCTAAGTTTGATATTTCTTTCAGCATGCCTGAAATTTTAGCAAGTTAGAGACAAATGTAGGCACTCAGATTACCACATGAGGCCTCTGCCTTCTTCGTTGTGTTGTGGCTTTAACCACTAGCTGGGCAGCTAGAGTGGCATTGTTCTTGCTCTCAGATACATAGGACACTTATCTCTTCCTTAAGAGTGAGGAAGTATCTTTTTTTAAAGCCCCCATACTATTGCCCTTGCTTTTCTCTGGTTTGTATTGAGTCACATACTATTCCTGGACCAATTCTGTGGTCAGAGTAATACTATACCTTCAGCAGGCTTTTATCCAGGTTTCTCAACAATTTTTCTAAGGGCAATTGCATTACACTCACCAGTGTCTTTCAAACAGTGGTCCATAACCTGAGAATGAATTAGGAAATTAAGTCTTGGGTTATAACCATTACTGAAAAAATTAACTAGATGATAAAATTTGAAACTGCATAAAATACATGACGAGTTAGTAGTTTTATGAAACTTTGGTGTATACACACAAACACACCTGGATCACAAGATAAAATCTACTTGTGGATTGGCATCAAAAAAAGTTTGAAAGCTACCATCTTAGACAAAACAAGTTGACTCCTAAAGCTAGAGTAGGATCAGCTTCTGATTACGTAGGGAAAGAATGGATACCTGAAGTAAAATCAGAGTATGATTTAGAAGAGGAAAATACATGCTGGGGAGATACCCCACAATTTCCACTACAGCCTGCTTGACACTTTAGTTACTAGATTCCAATACAGTCATAACCAAACATTTTCATTTCCCCTCCAATGTCTTCTAAATTTCAAAGTATTTATCCATTCCAAGAAAGTACTTCATTCTTTCCATCCAACAAGTATCCATGATGGAGAAACTCACATTTTATCATTTGGTTGGTGGAAAGTGTACAGCTTATCACCCTAATCTTTATTTATGTTTAAATTTTGATTTTATGTGACAGGAAATTTGTAACTCAGTCCATTTATTTATTTATTTATTTGAGATAAGGTCTCATTCAGTCACCCAGGCTAGAGTGCAGTGATGCAATCACAGCTCACTACATTCTCTATCTCTTGGGCTCAAGTGACTCTCCTGCCTCACCTCCTGAGTTGCTAGAATCACAGGCATGCATCACCACTCCTCACTAATTTTTTTATTTTTGTAGAGACAAGGTCTAGCCATGTTGCCCAGGCTGGTCTTGAACTCCTGGGCTCAAGCAATCTTCCCATCTCAGCCTCCTGAATAGCTAGGACTACAGGTGCAAGCCACCATGCTCAGTTAATTACTTTTTTTTTTGGTAGAGATGGGGTCTTGCTATGCTGCCCACACTGGTCTTGAATTATTTCTGGCCTGAAAGAATCCTCCTTTGGCCTCTCAAAGTGTTGGAATTACAGGTGTGAACAACCATGCCAAGCTGAAAGCTCATTCTAGTTCAAAACATTTCATTTAAGAAACTAAGGCCTAGAGAGAAGAGTGAACTTACCTAAGACAGTTAATTAGTAGCAGAACATGTCTCTTGACACCCACTTAAGAATTCTTTCCATTGTACTAATTAACAGTATACTTATGCCAACTTTTAAAAACAAAGGTAAACAAATGTGTAAGTTCCAGAGGCAACTGGGTTTACACAGCTGACAAATTCTTTCAAGAACTGTAGGTGACTTACATTTTGGGCAGCAAAGCTGCATTTTTTAAGGCAACAGGTGAATTTATTAAAGAAATGCTGCTGGCTGGTAGCTCATGCCTGTAATCCCAACACTTGGAAAGTCTGAGGTGGGAGAATGGCTTGAGGCTAGGAGTTCCAGGCCAGTCTAGGTGACATACCAAGACCCAGTCTCTGAAAAAATAATTTTAAAAAAGCTGGGCATGGTGGTGCATACCTGCAGCCCTAGCTGCTCAGAAGGCTGAGGTGGGAGGATACCTTGAGCCCAGGAGTGAGGTTACAGTGAGCTATGATTATGCCACTGCACTGCAGCTGGGATGACAGAGACCCTGTCTCTAAAAAAAGAAATACTGCTTTTGAAGTGTCTGAAAAGCAAAGACTTGTTACTGCCTTATCTATTTAAGTGAGGTTAAGGCAACCGGCATGCATCACCACACACAGCTAACTTTTGTAGTTTTTTGTAGAGATGGCACTTTGCCATGTGGCCCAGGCTGGTCTCGAACCTGTGAGCTCAAGTGATCTGCCCATGTTGGCTTCCCAAAATGCCGAGATTACAGGTGTGAGCCACTGCACTGGGCCAAAGTTAATTTTCGTAATGTTACATATAGTAGGAATTGTATTTTACCTTAATACTTCACTTTTTAAGCTAGGAAACTCAATTCACTGTTTACTTTTTATATTATTATAAATTTACTAAGATTTATGAATGACCCATCATAGCTACAAAGAGCTTATGGTGTATTTTCGTATGTGCGGTGATAGGGCAAGACTAACTTATGAAATAATTATAATTAAGAAATCAAGGCAATTTCAATTATTGTAAATATAGGGATTAAAAGTGGGAAAGTCCTTTTGGGTTGGACACATCAAGGGAATTTTACTGTTTTATGCATCAGCTGGAAGAGTAGCTATCATGTGAGGGTGCCATGAGAATATAATGTACTCCCCAAACAGCTCTTCCATTTATTAAAGGGAACGCTATTCATTTCTTCCTCTAAGAGTTGTTCTCTCTTTTGTGTAAAAGGGTTTGTTAGAGGTTTCCCTCCAGCTCCAGAGAATGCTTCACTATTAGTCTCAGGGACATTATAGTGGTAGAAGGGTAACCAAAGGGCTTTGGAAGTATGGAAGGAAATGAGGCTGGCAGTGCTTGTTACTTGGTTTCCTTTGGTTTTATTTAGAGAATAAGAAGCCAATTCTGAAGGGCAGGTAGGGTTTAAATAAAAAGGAAAAGAATCCTCTTTTCGGGATTCATTCACGGTAACTACATTTAGGTTAGGGTAATCTAGAACTAGTTGCTATCTGGAACTCAACTTGTCTGTTGTCCACCAGACCCACCTTCAGGTGCTAAAAGTCCATTCTCACTAGCCATGCATGGTATCCATAATTTAGTCCTGATACGTTACAGATGAGGTGAACAGTTGGCATAAAGAACCAAGATGGGTAGGGTCAGCATTAAAAAGGTCTAGTAGCAGACAGCAGGGTCCCAGAAAATGGACTTCGACTTAAATGCAAGAATCTAGACTCTCCAAGGAGATCAGGGAAAAGAACTGGAAACAAGAATGGTTTTATATTTTAAGAGGCTGACGTCTTGGACAAATAATCTAATCAATGGCTCGAAGTCACCAATCACAGGAGTCTAGTTATCAGGCTCGAGGTACATGCTGGACAGATATTAAGGCACTGCACATCCTTCTCAAACTAGGGTATAATTTTGGGACTAATAAATAAAAAGCATTGCATATACAAGAAATTATGATACATCTTCTAAGGAATTAGTAGTTGACAGCAATTTACTCCACATTTTACATGAAAATAAGCAGTCATATTTTAAATTAGACAGTCAATTTTGGGTCAATTTAGAAATAAACGCAAAACTTCAAAGAAATGTCCAGATTCTAGTAGGGAGTTTCAGGCTGTACTTCCAAGTCACTGAGTCTTAGAAAAGTTCAGAAGGCAGTGATGGGAAAAAGCACTGTCTTTGGGAAAGACTTATTTTAAACTAAATTCTGCTAATTACTTATGACCTAGGGCAAATCCAAAACTGACTGAATCCCGTAAGATTGTTGTAAAGATTATAGATAAATACAAAGCAACCATCAAAGTGCCTGACAGGCTGGGAGCAGTGGCTCATGCCTGTAATCCCAGCACTTTGGGAGACCTAGGTGGGCGGATCACCTGAGGTCAGGAGTTCAAGATCAGCCTGGCCAACATGGTGAAACACTGTCTCTAATAAAAATACAAAAATTAGGCCAGGTGTCGTGGCTTATGCCTGCAATTTTAGCACTTTGGGAAGCCAAGGTGGGTGGATCACCTGAGGTCAAGATTCGGGACCAACCTGGCCAACATGGAGAAATCATGTTGGAGAAACCATCTCTACTAAAAATACAAAAATTAGCCGGTGTGGTGGCGGGCACATGTAATTCCAGCTTCTCAGGAGGTTGAGGCAGGAGAATCTCTTGAACCTGGCGGAGGGGCGGGGCGGGGGGGATGGAGATGGAGGTTGCAGTGAGCCAAGATCACACCACTTTACTCCAGCATGGGGGAAAGAGTGAAACTCTGTATCGAAACAAACAAAAATTAGCTGGGGTGGGGGTGGGGGTGGGACATGCTTGTAATCCCAGCTACTAGGAAGGCTGAGGCAGGTTGAACCCAGGAGACAGAGGTTGCAGTGAGCCGAGATCGTGCCACTGTACTCCAGCCTGGGTGACAGAGCGAGACTCTGTCTTGAAAAAATAAATAAAATAAAATAAAATAAAGTTCCTCACAGATACATAAGTGCTTAATAAGGCAACAAGGGGGAAAAACCTGGGCTACAAGTGTGTAATCTTGTTGCCTTGGATCAGGAAATGTCCCATGGTCTGGTAAACTGCTGAGTCTCCAAGGAATAAAAATTCAGATTACAAGTGTGAAGTGTAGATTCAAGTTTAACTGGAACATGGTTGGATATGGCACAGAACTAATATATGCTGTACACCTATTCCTGATAATCTACTGTTAAGAGCTTTGCATTTATACACTCACATTTAATCTTCATAACACCCCTTCAAAGGAGGCATAATTGTAATTTTATAGATGAAACAACTGAGATTCAAGAAGTTCAGATTACTGTACATTACAAAGTAAAGTAGGTACTTGAACCTAGTCATTTTACCACATTCTGCCTTAATGGTGGAGGGTGGTACCTCTACTCCCTAAAACAGAAGTTTCAACAAATGAGATTAAATAATGGTTATCTACAGTAGTTCTTGACTACACGAGTAACATAAATATTTAACACTGAGTTGGTGAACTGTACTGCATGACGTGACATAGCAAAAGTAGCCCAGAGATAGGAAATTCAGTCAGGAATTTACAGTATTATAAGAACAAACTGATTTCTGGTCTAAGCATCTCTGACTACAGTAAAGTCTCATTAATTTATACTATATGTGGAATTTACAATAATCTATATAGGAACTGAGAAAAAAAACAAAGTATCCGAAAATGCTCTTCATACTTCATCCCCTCTCCCTCAATAGTTCAGCCTGAATCATAAAACTATGACATTCCTCGATGACTTCTGCATAATGGCCACATTGAACTCTAGTTAATAGAATAAGTGAGCCAAAAAACCCAAAGGGTAGCAATGCGTACACCTGCTACCATAGCAATCAATGAATGTAGGAAATCCCCTCTTCCATTTTTTGTTGGTTCACTTTCACCAACATTTTTTTCCTTTACTGAGCATCTAATTTAGTAAAGCCTTTTTCCAGATAATGAAGACACAGATTTGGATGAGACTCGATAATGAAGATACAGATTTGGATGAGACTTGATAAGAGCTCAGTCTGAAAACATTGGGAACCATGAGACCATCAAGAAGTTCACAGCAAAGACAGACACAAACATTAAATACAAGTGTGAAACAGGATCAAAATAGGAAGATACAGAGAATGAAAGTACCTACAAGTCAAAGTGTTGAAGCAAATAGGAGCCTATCAGAAAGTAAGACGGGGACAGAATCGTTTTTTGAGACCTGAAACCATAAAACAGTGTGATATATTTAGGGAATGGCAAGAAGTTCCATGGGATTGGAGAGCTGCAGGGTAGACAGGGAAAGATTGGTAGGGATTAGATCCTGAAGAGAGATGTTACGGGACTGGGACTTCATCTTGTGGATCACTATTTCCCAGTTATGATCACGGAACCCTTTATAATTACAATGTAAAGAAATACCAATAATAACACAATATGTTTAAAATTTTTGATTCTTTAGCTTTCTTAAAATCGAAATAGTATAAAAAATTGAATTATTTTATTTAAAACCCCCAAATACCAGAGATGAAGTAAATCATCTTTTATTTTCATCTTACATTTGGTTATCATGAGACATGCAAACTCCTCCAATTTTAATGAGAACAGTGTTTTTGTGTCTTTTTATCACATATCCGCTTAATATTAGGTGTAATGTTGCTAAGTCGGATTCGCATATGAGGTGCAGCATCAAGTCTTTTCCTGTATTTTGTTTTTGTTGCAGCGTAATATGAAAACCCCGTTTCACACAGGTGCATTGTAGCAAAAGGAAGAAGTACACGCACTGCACGCCTTGCAATGCTTGGGTATTCCTGAATTAGGCTACTCCAAAAATCATTTAGTGAAAGTTCACTGAAATTCTGTTTCACTTGAGAATCAGATGTTAAATCAATCAGGCTCTCATAGTCCCGTGCTACTAATGAAACTGGTTTAACAGTAACTGTAAATGGATTTCTAACCCAAGCATTATTGTCATTTGTTACAGGAAAGTATTTTAACAGAGTAGAGCGCAAACCCCTTAGGTGCTGCACAATGGCACTGCAAATATCTTTATCAACTGTAGAATTAATTTCAGTCAAAAAATCACTGAGTGTGGGAAAACAATCAAAGTTTTCTTCTTCTACAGATGAGGCCCAAAATTCCAATTTTCTTAACAATGATGACATTTTATCAAATACTGTAAAAACAGTCACATTTTTTCCTTGCATTGACAAATTAACTTCATTTAATTTAGTAAAAATATCTGCAAGATACGCAAGTCTTAGCAGCCAAGACGAATTTGTTAAACAATCAGATAGTCGAAAAGCAGAATCCATGAAAACCAAAAGTTCACGACGAAGTTCAAAAAGTCTTACAAGAACTTTACCTCGAGAAAGCCACCTCACCTCTGTATTTAGAAGAAGTGCTGTGTGCTGAGCACCCATTTCCTCACATAAAATTTTTAATAGTCTGGATTGATGTGGTCGAGCTTTAATATAATTGATGATTTGTACTGCCTGGTCTAGCACATTCTTTAGAGATGTAGGCATTATTTTAACTGCTAGTGCATGTCTATATAATAGGCAGTGACTACTGGTGCTTTCGGGAGCCACATATTTTATTAAGGTGACAGCCTCGGCAATTTTCCCATCCATTGCCCTAGAAGCATCACTACAAACATCAACACATTTTTCCCATTCAATTTCATGTTTCTGCATAAAACTGTTGATACAGTTGAATATTTCTTCACCGGTAGCATTACTTTGCAAAGATTCACACAGGAGTAGGTCTTCCTCAATAGACTTATTAAACCTATAACGAACAAACACAAGCAGCACAGCAAGTCCTGAAACATCAGCTGATTCATCTAGTTGCAGTGAAAACCCATCACAAATTTTCAGTCTACAAACAAGCTCTTCTTCAATGTCAGCAGCTAGATCCTTAATTCGACGTGCAACAGTACTGTTTGATAGCTGTACTGCATCTATCTTTTTACTATATTGTTCATCAAACATCCGCATCACTACATCTTTTGCACAAGGTTTGATAAGCAATTCTCCAATAGTATGAGCCTCTCCACTCAATGCTATATGGTAACTTACATTGTATGATGCTTCTGTAGCACTTTCATTATCTGTATTCACAATTTTAGGTGTTGGGGGTTTATTATTTTCAGGTGAATCAAGATGTTGCTTGAAAAAGCTTATGTCTTTGTCTTTATATGCAGCATGTTTAGTTTCCAAATGTCTTCGAAGCTTACTAGGGGCTAAAGAGCTATTCGATAAAATTTTCTTACATAATACACACTGAGCATGAGGTGCATCTCTATTCCCGAAGTAAGTAAATCCAAAAGACAAATAACTTTCATCATATTTTCTTCTTTTTGGTTTTTTACTAAATGTTATTTTGTTGGAATTGGATATAAATTTGATTCTGGAAAGCTCACCTTCTGATTTTTTAGAAACTGAAGGTTGCAGCTGTTTATCTTCACTTTGTAATATCCCAACCTTTTGATCATTTGATTCAGACACAATCTGATAACAGAAAGATTCCACTTCTTGTTTAAGACTCCCTTGTTTCAGCAACAGATCCATGGACAATGAGTTTGTGGTACAAAACATGGTTAATTTAGAACAGACATTGAGTATCGCAAATGTGATGAAACTTTAAGACAGGATACAAAGAAGACGAGCAATCATCAAAGAGATGATATACAGCAACACATCAGTTAATTTCTAAACGCTGCCTATCCATCAATGCGCAGATGGAACATCATACGTTCATGTATCAGGTGATCTCTCATGCGACTTCCTGGTGCTCTCAGGTATGGTACACCTTTTCTTAAAGGTAGATTATCACATAAAAATAAAAGCTATAGAAATGAGTTTAGTAGTCTTAATCTCATATTTAAACATATTAAAATCAACCATAAAGAAAAACTACTATTAGCTTCAATCTTTTTCTCAAAACATTTATTAACTTAGAGAATGTTAATATTCTATAAAACATAATTTGGGAATCATTGAGCCAAGAAATTATTAAGAGTTGTTATACATATTTTTAAGAAAGGGACCTTAAAGAATACGTCCCATGGCAGGGGTTGGCAGGCTTTTTTTGTAAAGGACCCTATAGTCTCTGTTGCAACTACTCAACTGTGTAGTTGTAACATGACAGCAGCCATAGACAAGACATGAAAGAAGGGGAACGGGTGGGTTCCAATAAAACTTTACGTACAAAACCAGACAGCATGGGCCACAATTTATCAGCCCTGTCTCATGGTATGTAGTACTGTGAAATCTCTTTTAGCTTTCAATGCCTACTGCCATTAGATGTATTAGTTGTTGACACTATTATGTATCTTCTGAAGTCCCTTCAGGGTTAGCAACAATTCTGAAGAAGTGAATTAAATACACACACAGTTCCAAGTTTTACGAACATAAACATAATTCTACTGTATCCTAAATGCTATGTTAACAATGAAGAATAAATTGTATATCAAAAGTTAGGTACTGTTTCTCTGGACTTAAATTATATAAATGTTTATATTATCCAAATTAAGACTCAATGAAAGTAACGTATATTTTTACAAATTACTCTGCATTCTATTTATACAACAGGTGAAGACTTAACCAGGATCTAAAAAAATACAAACTCTTATTTAAGAGGTTTATTTCTCATATAATAAAACAAATCAAAATTAAAAGAATAATGCAATCTAAGGATTGCTAAAGAATACTGTTCACTCTATAAATTAAGGCATACAAATTATGTCTATCCAAATATAGCTACTTTTGATTTAAACTTTATAACCTGGCTATAGAGTAAATTTTGTATTCTCATGTTAGATCCTGAGTCAAAATGGTTCTCCTATTAAGGGGTAGAAGGTAAGATACCTGAAATAAGGTGTTCTCCTTTCTGTAATCCCTCTCTCCACCTTGGCAGCTTGAAATGCACTCTTCAAAAGAATAAAATTAAGGAATGGGGTGGGAAGGGGAGTAACCAAAAGCCTACAACGAGAAAAATTAAAATTAGACACAGTAACAAGAACTAACTATAAACCCGTAAGAAGGGTTCACTCTTTCTGGATCTAAGCAGTGCGAATGATTCTTTACTGCAATGCAGATCTGGGACTGACAGAAGATGCTTAGCATAGTAAAAATTCTAACATTTTCATCCTGTTCAATATGCTGGCAATTTGGCTGCTTTGAGATGTTCCCCCACCTACTGGCTTCATAGAAACATGTTAACAACAACAACAACACACTTTCAAGAACTTAAAACTAAATCTAATTTTTAAAAGTACAGCCTCATCAATGTCTCTAAAACTAGGCCTTGAATCCAAAATGGAATTATACATAGAACTATTACATGAAACAATCCTTTCATTACAATCATTTTTAGCCCCCCAATAACCAATCTCCTCAGGTAAACAATATTTAATGAGTGATGATTTTTTAACTGTATGCCAATTACTGCTAAATCCCTCATATAGACTATCTCATCGATGAAGAGACAAGGACTATTAATAACCCCATTTTAGAGGTAGATACACACAGGTTAACATATTTCGCTGCACCTCTTTTAAGTGAAAAACCAAGTTCAGAGCCCAAGAAGTGTGACTGCATAGCCCATGTGTCTAGCCATTACTTGTGTGTTCCTGAATACTTTTAATTCCCCAATTACTAAAAAATCTGGTTACTAGGAATTGGGCTATGCAGAGAAACAAATGAACAATGGGTTACAACTGCCAGAAAGTCGAGGGTCTCATACTAGCAACAGCAGAAAGCCCTGCTTCTTATTGGGAGCAAAAAAGCAGATTCTCCTTCCACAGGCTCCATTTGGATTTTGCAACGGGGAACTTTGTGGAGCTGCTGGTTCACGTAAAAGATTAGGATCCCTCTCCCTCATTGCCAGAGAAAGACACAGAAGAGTAGGAAGCTTTTGTTTTCAGAAAGGAGGTCCTCATCCCCACCTCTTCAAAGGTGTTTCCCTGAATTTCTCGAGGACAAAGAATCTACTCCTCTGAGAGTCAAGTTTCCTTTCCACTCCCTGAAGAGCGCGGAAAACTTCCGTAATCTCCCTCTGGGCAAACTGACAGGTATCACAATCCTTTCTTCCCTACCCTCCGGCGGTTCCGGCTGGGAACAATACCCTTAGGGCAGGAGGGCAGGATCTGACTGCAGGCTAGCCAGAAAGGCGGGAAAGGATGCTCCTTCCAACACCTAAATGCTTTTTTAAACGGTCACCTGGATGTGAAGCCAGGGCCAACTATCCCTCAGCTCCTCCCTGTCATAGGTGCGCGCTGCCCACAGACCACCACGACTGGGGGGGCTCCCTACCAGTCGCAGCCCACCCTCGCCTCAGGACTCCTCTCGCGTTCCCGGGCGGCCGCCTCCGCTAAAGACCACATGAAAACGTCTCAGCACCCAACACCATCTCTCTATTTCATCTCCATCAGCGATGGAGAGAACGGTCTTCGCCGCGGCTGGGCTGCACAGCAGCGCCGCGGTCCCCAGCTGAGCCCGCGACCGCCATTTTAGGCAGTTCCAGGAAGCGGCCATTTCACAGCGCACCGCTTAGCCGCGGCGGCGGCTCTGCTCCTCACCTTCACCGAGGCCTGAACGGGGTCAACAGCCAGTCGTCGTGGACTGGAAGGGGAGGGGAATGAAAAACAAAACAGAGAAACGGAGGATTCGGGGACAGGGTGATGCTCTCAGCTCAGGGATACCGCCTAGGCCATCTCCATAGATATCCGATTCGCGGCTGGCGCGGTCGCTGGTCTGAAGATAAATTTAGCACTATAGAGGACACGAACCCCACAGTCTTCACGAGCGACTCTACCGCCGCCCAATCAGCGCCAGATTTGTACCCCGCAACCAATCCGCGCTGAGCAGCGGGGCGGGACCAAAGGAAAGGACCAAGCTCGGTTGAGGCGCAGCCCAGCCGTAGCCGCAGTGGCCGAGCTACCTTGGTGATATCGGAGCGGCTGGGTATGAAGCAATTGTTCCCAAACTTTACTAGCCCCGTCGGCCCGGGCGCTCGTCGAGAATGCAGGTTCCTGGGTATTGCCAGATACGGTTGGTGATACTGTAGGGCTGGAGTGCAACCCATGAATCTGCATTTTCATCATTTCTGCCGCTCGGCCCGGACGGGGGTGATTCACGGGGATTCGTGGTGGCCCCAAAGGAGCACGCAGAACTTCGGCTGCTGTGCATTCGCCACCTCTTTTGTTCCCGCAGGCCTTACCCCGGGCCCAGTTTATACAGCCGCCACCTTCTTTTCTTGGTTTCCCACTGGAATTTGGGAAGAAAACTCGCCCTTTGTTTCTCCGCCCCACACCCGACGACGGAGTGTCTAGGAGCCTGGCCGGCCTCGGCTGTGCGGAGGGCTGAGCCTGACGAGCAGGCGCTGATCCGGCGCAGACCCCGCCAGACTTCTTGGGTGGCCCGGAGTAGTCTGGGGAGCCGCAGGTACAGGACTAGATAGGGACAGCGGCGTCCACGGGAAAGCAGAAAGTCCGCTTGATGTCTGCATCACAGTGGCGCCCTCCCTTCCGGAACGCCCGGCCGCCTGCACTGAAAGGTTGCCTGGAGGGAAGGGCCAGCCCGCCCTGAATTACTCTCTTTGTGGGCTGCAGCTTTCGGGTATTTTAAGCCAGGGTTCTGTGCCCTTCCTTGTTCTCAGAAACACCACAGCCAAAGGCTGCAGGTTATGTGCTTTCATTTTGTGTTAAGTTGCGTGGTGGAGACCTGGAATCTGTTTTTCCAAATAGGCACCTTGAAATAGATACGCTTCTTAAGGGGGGAAAGTACGAGTAGGTCCTATTATTTGCAATATTTTAGCCTTTCCAAACTCCGTAGAAATGACTAAATGAAGATTGGATCGTATTTTCAGGCACTGCGCCAATAACAGAAAATTCCCAACTTGGGGTCAAAAGCAAGGGCAGCTTTCGTTTTTCTTAAGTATGCTTCTGATCAAATATCTAAACTGTTGAAAGAAACCTAACCCTTAATAAGACAATTTACAGGAGTGCATAGACAATTTCCTAGGACTGACATTTAGTTCCAAATGTTTTGAAGTCATTTACAACATCATCTCACTGTATAGTAAGCTGTCCATATATTCTCATTATTATTTTAAAATTATTCCTATTAAATCAGTTTCATTTGAACTTTAACCATAAATGCATATATCGTTTTTGGGAAGGGGGTACAATCTTGCTTGAAGAGCAAAGGATTTTATTTTGTAATTGCAGGAGTTGTCTCGCTTCGGAATCATATTGGAATAATATATTTTCTTGTTTCATGTTTTAGAAAAACATTTTACACATGTGCTTCCAAACCAATTTTTTTTATTATTTATTTATTTTCATTATTATACTTTAAGTTCTAGGGTATATGTGCACAACGTGCAGGTTTGTTACATATGTATACATGTGCCATGTGGGTGTGCTGCAATTCCTTAACTCGTCATTTACATTAGGTATATCTCCTAACACTATCCCTCCCTCCTCCCCGCACCCCACGCCAGGCCCCAGTGTGTGATGTTCCCCTTCCTGTGTGCAAGTGTTCTCATTGTTCAATTCCCACCTATGAGTGAGAACATGTGGTGTTTGGTTTTCTGTCCTTGCAGTAGCTCCCAAACCAATCTTCACACATCTAGTTTACATCTTCATGAAGAGGGAAAACCCAAAATACTAAACTGATAGGTGGAGTAGTGTTTAAATAAGTTCATCTAAAGTTTAGGAATTAGGTCCTGGTATGATTTGACTCTATGTGGCTACCCAAATCTTACATCGAATTATAATCCCCACGTATGGAGGGATTAAAGTGATTAGATTATGAGGACGGTTTCTCCCATGCTGTTCTGATAGTGAGTGAATTCTCACAAGATCTGATGGTTTTATAAATGGTAGTTTTTCCTGCGGTCTCACATGCTGTCTCTCACCTGCCACCATGTAAGACCTGTCCTGTAAGACGTGCCTACTTCCCCTTCCTCCATGATCGGAAAATTTTGTGAGGCTGCCCAGCCATGGGCAACTGAGTCAATTAAACCTCTTTCCTTTATAAATTACCCAGTCTCTGTATTTCTTTATAGCAATGTGAGAATGGATTAATATAGGGCCCCAAATCTGAAGTGTCTCATAGTTAAAGTTCATGAAACGTAACTTTTTTTGTAATCATTTTGTCAAATTATAGAATGTTGATGAGAGAGATAAGAAAAAATACAATGTAGAACTCAGACCAATAATACATAGCTAGAATTTATTAAATACATAGTGTAGGCTGGGAAGCTATTGTATACACTTTTTTTGTTTTTGCTTTTTGAGTCAGGTCTCACTCCGTTGCCCATGCTGGAGTGCAGTGGCACGATCTTGGCTCCATGCAACCTCAGCCTTCTGGGCTCAAATGATCTTCCCACCTCGGTCTCCTGAGTAGCTGGGACTACAGGTGCATGCCACCATGTCCGGCTAATTTTTGTATTTTTTTATAGTGATGGGGTCTCACCATGTTACCTAGGCTGATCTCTAATTCCTGGGCTCAAGCAATTCACCTGCCTTGGCTTCCCAAAGTGCTGGGATTACAGGTATGAGCCACCAGGCCTGGCCTATACACTTGTAAATGTATTAAGTCTTTTACTGTTCACAACAATTTTATTAGATGATTAACCTTATTTTACAGATAAGGAAATTAAGCACAAAGAGGTAAATAACTTACCCCAGTTCCAAGAACTAATTAGTGGCAGAACCTAGATTAGATGTTATGCTGGTTGTGGGAACTACAAACTGTGTTTATGTGCATACTTGATTTATATTAGGCAGAAAACTATTGTGAATAATATTACAGGAATGTATTAGGTATGGAGGCTGAGCCTCACCATTAAAAAGGACTCAGTACCTCTCTCAGTTCTTGGGGGAAAAAAAAAGGACTCAGTTTGTTAACCTGTGGCTCAAGTCAAATAATCGCTGGAAGGAGTAACAAAATTTGTGACTGAAACACCGAATTTGCAGCCTCAGTTGCTGTAGGACATCTGAGATGACAATTGTGTTCATGTTGGTTTTATGAGTTAATTTGTGTTGCACTGGGTTTTCCAGAAGCAGATCATGAGACAGAAAACTATGTAGCCAGTATTGTAGGTCAGACTGTGTCACCTTTACGTTTATACTCCTCCCTTCCTCCCTCAGTTACTAGATGTGGGCTGCCCTGGGAAGGGCATGACTGCAGCTGAGGTCCTAAGCAGGGCAGAGTCCTTGCTTGAAGGAATAGCTGAGTGGCGCATCTTCACGTTGGCCACAATTTGGAACCTTTAATATAAAGATGGTAAATTAACACAGTTTCATTGTTTTTGTGAAAGTTATCATTATTGGGGTGTTGTGTGCTTTGTCAGCCTTCGAGATGTATGAAACATTTAAGGGAATTTCATGACCACATGTATGATTGGTTTATTGGTATTTTATTTGGAAGAGTTATGTGTTTATAAAAATTTCACTGGCTAGATGTTAGATATATTACATTTGTAATTGTAGTTTAAAATGTCTAAGAAAATGTGATTAGTTGATTATGCAAATGGTGTTAAATATTTAAGGAATATTTAGTCTGTTAATGCTTGTGAATTAATTAAACCATAGCAGAGCATAAGTGAAAGTGATTGTCCATGTTTTTATACCAAAATAATGAGATTTATAAATAGACATAATATTTATACATTGAGCTTAAAGGATTGTGGCATATGAGTTTACAATTTCAATATATTTTGCCTATGTATAAACAAACTAATGTCAATTATTAACTTTTTTCTTTTTTTTTTGAGACAGGGTCTCACTTTGTTATCCAGGCTGGAGTGCAGTGGTGCCATCACAGCTCACTGCAGCCTTGACCTCCTGGGCTCAAGCCTCCTTGACCTCAGCCCTGTGCAAGTAGCTGGGACTACAGGCACCAGGCGTACACTAGATACAGGCGTGTACTACACCACGCCTGGCTCTCATTTTTTGTGTGTGTTTTTTGTAGATCCAGGGTTTCTCCATGTTGCCCAGGCCTGTCTCAATCTCCTGAGCTCAAGCAATCCTCCTGCTTCAGCCTCCCAAAGTGTTGGGATTATAGGTGTGAGCCACCAGGCCCAGCCATGTCTGACTCTTTATCTCTTGATAGGCCCTATCTGCATGGCAGTATTGAGGCCTCTGACATCCCAAAACTTACAGAGAAAGCATATTCCCCCAGCTACATTGGAAGAAAGGTTTCATTCATTTTGGGTTACATCTGTGAAGTAAATACACTGGCCATTCAAGGAGTGCTCTGAATGGCCAACTTGGGAGACATACCTCCTTCAGTTTTGAGGACATGAATTTGCTGTGCCACCAGAATTTCATGGAGTGGTTGAGTGAGCAGTGCCTAAAAGAAGGGATTCTGGGCAGATGGAAAAGTGAGAGATACCTACTAAATTTCCTTTTCTTGCCCCTTATATCTGATCAGCCACCGAGAAGTCCTTGGCCAGGCATGGTGGCCCGTGCCTGTAATCCCAGCACTTTGGGAGGACAAGACAGGACGATTGCCGGAGCCCAGGAATTCGAGACCAGGGTAACATGGCAAGACCCTATCTCTATAAAAATAAAAAATACATAAATAATACATAAAATAATAATAACAAGAAAAAGTCCTCAATTGTTCTAATCTCTAAGACCAAATTTTCTCTCCAATTCCTCTGCCATCACTAGGCTTACTATCAATTTCCTTAACCAATCTCTTAGCTACCAGCCAATCTCTATCAAATTTATCCTGCACACAGAAAAGCACTTTATCTAAAATACAGACATTAAAGTGTTTTTTTTTTTTTTTGAGATGAGGTTTCACTGTTGCTCAGGCTGGAGTGCAGTGGTGCCATCATGGCTCACTGCAGCCTCAACCTCCTGGGTTCAGGTGATCCTCCCACCTCAGCCTCCTGAATAGCTAGGACTACAGGCACGCACCACCACACCAGGCTAAGTTTTGTATTTTTTGTAGAGATGAGATCTCGTCATGTTGCCCAGGCTAGTCTTGAACTCCTGGGCTCAAGTGATCATCCTGCCTCAGCCTCCCATAGTGTTAGGATTACAGGTATGAGCTACTCACCCAACCTAAAGTCATTTTCTTACTCAAAGTTATCCCATTGTTGGGGCGATCAACTCTTTAACTGGGCATTTAAGGTCTTCATTAAACTGGATTTGCTTTTCTTTTTTTCTTTTTATAGAGATAGGGTCTTGCTATGCTGACCAGGCTGCTCTCAAACTCCTCGACTCAGGCAGTCTGCCTGCCTCTGCCTCCCAAAGTGCTGGGATTACAGGCATGAGCCACCACACTGACCCAAAACTGGTTTTGCTTTTAAAATTTGTTTTCAATGTTACACAGTGACAGTGCTAGTGTAGCAGGACAAGCGACAGACAAAACTCCTCAGACACCAAGTTAAAGAAGGAAGGGGTTTATTCGGCCAGGGGCATCGGCAAGACTCCTGTCTCAAAAGCCGAGCTCCCTGAGTGAGCAATTCCTGTCCCTTTTAAGGGCTCGCAACTCCAAGGGGGTGCATGTGAGAGGGTCGTGATTGATTGACCAAGTGGAGGGGGGGTGCTGACTGGGGGCTGCATACACCGGTAATTAGATCGGAACAAAACAAGATAGGAATTTTCACAGTGCATTTCTATACAATGTCTGTAATCTATAGATAACATAGCCAATTAGGTCAGGGGTCGATCTTTAATTACCAGGCCCAGTGCGGCGCCAGGCTGTCTGCCCATGGATTTCATTTCTGCCTTTGAGTTTTTACTTCTTTCTTTGGAGGCAGAAATTGGGCATAAGATGATATGAGGGGTGGTCTCCTCCCTTATTCCCCACTTTTGAGACTCTCACTCAATAGTGGGAGTTCTCACTTTCATTTTTACTACCCATGTCTTCTTGCAAGACAGATTGATAGTGATTCATATAGTACACTTGTGCTGAAGCATTTTGGTGAACTAAAGTAGTGATGAAGCTTTTTATCATTTGAAGAAGTACAGATAGCAAACAAGGGAGCAGTAAGTAGGTTCCTATTACTATTATAACTCTTATTATAAGAGTTTTAAATCCTCCTAGTGCTGGGAACCATTTTCTAAACATGGCCCTAGGATTAAATCAGTGCCACACTTGCATGGGCACATGTGCCAGTTTTGTCATATCTCTAACTATGTCTATAACTACTTGACCTTGATTATCTATGTGTAGACAGCAATTAGGTTAAATTTTGTATAGACCTCTCCTTCAGCTGCTAGCAAGTAGTCAAGAGCTAATCTATTTTGATAGATAGCATTTCTCATCTGAGTTTCTTGCCAGACCAGAATAGTCAAGGCTCTGCTGGTTTTATTAGCGATTATTTTTAAGACAGCTTGTAACCGTATGATTTGGTTGATCATCTAAATGGGGGCCCAGTATCCCCATGAGCCGTCTTGTGCCTAAGTAGCAGGCCTATAATATTGTGTGATTCTCTGACCGGGCCATTTACCATTTTTTTCAATTTCTTATAACTATGCTTCTCTTTTCGCGGGAAGCATAGACAAGGAAGCCCAGGAGTTCACCTGTTTTTATGGGCAGTAGGAAGAAAGATGGTTTAATAGTGCCAATAACACAACTACCTGCCCACTGGTCAGGTAATTTGGCATAAGCTCTATGCCCACATATCCAGTATAATCCAGTGGGGGCTGTCCAGTCCTGGTGGGACTCCGGGTGGGTCCACACAGTTTGCAACTTTGGGAATTTACTAAATGGATTTCTCTCTGTGTGATTTGAACTCCACCAAGTGACTGTTTTTGTGGTACTATTATACTTAGTTTCTGTCTCAGACAACTAAGTCATCCTACGGGGTGAGTGAATTCTTTTTCTTCTCTAGCTGTGCAATGTTGTCCAATAATTGAGGCTTTTAGGACCCAGAAATTATCAGGGTGATTCTTTTGAGCTGGGAATTCATCAGGAACCGAGTCTGTAGGTACTAATTCTTGGGCTTCCTATGGCCATTGGTCTCCTATTACAGTTCCTCCACATATATAACATGAAGTGACACTGAGAGACTGGGCTACATGCTCGGCTAATTGCAAAAACAAGTTTCTTGTTTTTCCTGGAATTCCTGGTACTGGCGCTTTTAGTTTATCATAGAAGGTTTGAAATACTGGCTCAGGAGAGCGTTTATAAACTTTTTCTCAAACCGTGATATTTACTTGAAGATCCAGTCTAGCTCCATCAATTTTTAGGGTTACACGTTCCCCTTTTTTTCCAGCGAGGATTAAGGGGATTGGTTATTACTAGCTTTAAGGGGTTACATTATCCCTTAGTACAGGAAGAGCCATTTTTTCATTTCTGAAGGTGGACTGGATCCTTTTCATTTTTTTTTTTTTAATCCAAGTGGCCTAAATGACACAAGACCAGTATTTACATTTATTTCCACACAGTCTTAATTTACGACAGATGTGCTTATTTTCTGCCATATAGCCTGTTTTCTAATTAAGAGAACTACACCTTATTTTTAACTTATTACTATTAATGACAACACAGGCATCAAATTTTAAGGTGACTTGTTTGGGCACCGCCTTTTTTTTTTTTTTTCTGTTTTGGCTAACACTTTACTCGTATCATTTATGAGCCCCTACCAGTCTTCAGTTCTTAATCTTATTTTAAAAGCTGTGGTCATGGGAGGGTCAGATGGGTCATAACACACATCAGGTTGATCATTTCCTGGGCTGTGTACCTTGTATAGAATAACATTATACAAACAAGTTCTTTTTAGAGTTCCAGTACACTTATAATAACCGTAAAATAATAGGACCATAGCAACCTTTTGTCCTACCTCAGTGACTTGATGTATACACTGGGGACAGCCCTCAGTCTGAGGAAGGTCAGTTGAAGTCTTTACTGTACAAGTTCAAATTTTAAGGCAAATGAGTCCTGCGATGAGTTTCCTCATGCTTTGGCTGTGCGTGGACCAGTCAGCTTCCGGGTGTGACTAGAGCAGGGCTTTTCGTCTTCTTCAGAGTCACTTTGCAGGGGTTGGTGCAGCTGCTCCCATCCACGTCCGCTCACAGTCTATTGATGTTTAAGGATGTTCTCGGAGGTTGAGCCTGCCAGAATAAACTGAATCCAACACCTCTACACAGTTATGTTCAACTGGGCTCTTTGATACAGGGAGCAAGGTTGTGGGGTTTAAGATGTTTGTAAACTTCAGTGGTTATGTGGGGATTTTCACTTAGCAAGCTTTGGTACTTGGTTAATCTAGCATTTGTTAACCAATGATGTCCTTTGGTATTTATTAAAGTTACCACAGCATGGGGGGCCTTTATATTCAGGTTTTGCCTAAGGGTTAGTTTATCTGCTTCTTGTGCTAACAGGGCCATTGCTGCTAGGGCCCTT
This sequence comes from Piliocolobus tephrosceles, assembly GCF_002776525.5. NCBI lineage: Eukaryota > Metazoa > Chordata > Mammalia > Primates > Cercopithecidae > Piliocolobus > Piliocolobus tephrosceles. Next base: position 53,876,422 of record NC_045446.1, on the reverse strand, counting down.
AGACGTGGGGGCCAACCTTTGGAAACTGTCTAGTTGTTTTGAGAGATAGGCCACTGGCCTTGGCCAGGGCCCCACAGTCTGGCTTAAAACTCCAACTGCCATTTTTTTTCTCTTTCTCACACATAAAGTGTAAAGAGTTTTGTCAGGTCAGGTAGCCTCAGGGCTGGGGCCAACATGAGTTTTTCTTTTAACTCATGAAAACCTCGTTGCTGTTGGTTGTAATACATGTAGTTTATCTAATCTACATTTTTATTAACTGTCACCCACCAAAATACTGACTTAAATCCTGCAGCTATTTGATTTCAAGCTTTAAATTGATCTGGTATTCCTTGTGGGATTCCAATTGTGTCTAAATAGACATGGAGTCAAAAGATCGATAAGGGGCTTCTCTCACTTTACGATGTCTAATTTTTTTTTCTTCTGGTTGATGAAATGCCAGGGTGAAAGGGATAGCCAATTGGACTAAAGTACAAGTGCCACTCAAGTTATTCAGCAGAGTGCCTAGTAAAGATCCACCACAATACCACCACCCATCTGCTCGGAGTAAGTTAATTTCACCTCAAACTATTGCATTTAATGCTCCTCTTGTTATATCCTGTGGGGACTTGCCAAGTCAAAGACAGCTCTCTACTTCAGAAAAGTACTTCTGTCCCTCCTGACTCTCCTCAGACTGGGCATTAGTAATTAGGCTGACCAATTGATAAGCTCTTGAAAATTCTTCAGCTCACTGCATCCCTTCAGATCTCCAAGGAATGCTAAGTTTCCTCCCTGTCGGGAGAGACACAAAGTGAACTTAGTGTTGGGAGATGGAGGCTGGATGGCCCTCGGGGGCTGACCCGCAGGGTGCTGGACTTTGGGATATAGCAGAGAGAGAGCTTGGCATGACTTATTACTCCAGGCTGTAGAATCCTGGAAAAGAGGTACCATGCAGCCTATGCCTGGTCGACTGGAGGACCACCTTAGTGGAAAGGGGACAATCTGGGCCTCTGGCCTGCCAGGTGCACAATCATAACAATTGCTTTTGTTTAACATGCAGATGGAATATTTGATCCATTTTAACCAGGCATTTGCATCTTGGTATACTGTCTCAATTGCTAGAGTTTGTTTTACGTCTTTAACTTCTATGATCCTCTAGTAAAATGAATGTATGGTTTTAGGAAATTACAAAAAAAGGTTGGGGCAGTCCATCCTTGTTCTTTAGTGGTCCACAGAACGTTGGACCAACTATGGCATGAAAGCTCTACATGGGGGGGCAAGACTCCTGGTTGGCACTGGGGTCTTTATCGAAATCTCCACGGATTAAATGGTCCTAGTTTACTAATGCCCAGTCTGAGGAGAGTCAGGAGGGACAGAAGTACTTTTCTGAAGTAGAGAGCTGTCTTTGACTTGGCAAGTCCCCACAGGGTATAACAAGGCGAGCATTAAATGCAATAGTTTGAGGCAAAATTGACTTGGTTATGTTAATAACTAGATGGTCAGCAATAGAACAAGGAAAGAAGAAAGAGTAATAGATAGATTAAAAGAGTTAGATTTTTCTTAGCTTTAGTTTGATAGGGTTTTCCTCTGGGACTATGGCCCACGACTCTGGAGGGGGTGGCGTTTTCTTGACTCGGGTGTGATGAGGCCATCCTGTTTTGCTGTACGAACAGCAGCCTTGGTGGTTAGCAGCACAAGGTAGGGTCCTTCCCCAGCTGGCTCCAGTTTTTCTTCTTTCCACCTTTCGACGAGAACGTGATCTTCAGGCTGGTGCTGGTTTACTGAAAATTCTAGGGGTGGTACATGTGCTAAAAGACTTTTAGTTTTTGAGAGAAAGGAAAGTGGAAGATAAACCAAGTATATAATTTCTAAGAAATTTACCTTTTGTTTTAAATGTGGGGACCTTGGCAGTGGACTTTATAGTCCTTAGTGCCTTTTTACTGAGAAATTTCCTTTAGCACCTATTTTTATTAGTTTTTAAACCAAAGAAAGCCAAATACTATTTTACATTTAACAATGCTTCTCGTATGATTTTTATACCAGATAAGCTAAATTTTATCTTTATATTAGTGTGTTATTAATGTTAAACCTAATTTTAATAAAACCTCGTAGACATATTTATCTAATTTTTAATATTTCACCATAAGGTAAGATTTTATAGACTCTTTTTAACCTTTTATAATTTTTGCTAAAGAGCAGGTTGATGCTTTAAGAAAAACTTGTTATGCTTCTACTTTAATGTCCAGTTCACAGAAAAACTGGATGATACTTCTTTAACTTTAGCTAATATGTTTACACACAGAATTTTCTTTACAATTAATGTTTTAAAACTTGCTTAAACCTTCAAAACAATGATTTTTTAAAAACTTTTTAATGTAGATAAAAATATACATTCTTATACCTCCTTATAATCCTTTTGCTAAAGGTATATTTTACTTTTCTTATATACCTTGCACATAAACTGGTTTTTTTTTTCAGTAGTTTTACAATCAGGAGGTCTAGTTACTTTTAAATTATACAATATTTTTTGCATAAATTTTTTTAACACTTTTTTTAATAACCTTTTTTTCACGACTTTTACAGGCAACTTTTAGACATGCCTTAACTTTTTGACTTATTACAAGCATTTCTTTTTTTAAACAACAGTTAATTTATTTCAGGACAAGAATTTACCATATAACACTCTTTTTATATAAATTCTGCCCCCCCACTTTTTTCCCCCCTTTTTTTTCCGAAGATGATAACCATTCTTTTCCAAAGGGAACTTTTTTTCATGTCTGTGGACTAGACTGTCTAAGGCCACAAGAATAGAAGTTACTGTGATACATGTTACATTGTTAACTTTTAGCAAACTTTACTTTTGTTGAAAACCTTGTAAGTTTGGGTTTTTAATTATCCTTTGCTATTAATAAGACCTTGTTTTGTCCAAATTAGAATTGGTATGATGGCTTTTTTTTTTTTTTTTTAATTACCCAGGAGGAACCATGATCATCCTGTCCTGAAGGGAGTTCCTCCTAGGTCTGGTCAGACCTTCGTATGGTAATTAAGATTTAGATCCCCTGTTTGGAAACCTGCTGGGTTAAGGGAATTTTCAGTGGTTAATGTTAAATCACCTTTCTTTCTCTCTTTCTTTCTTTCTTTCTTTCTTTCTTTCTCTCTTTCTTTCTTTCTTTCTTTCTTTCTCTCTTTGACTTTGTCTCTCTCTCTTTGACTTTCCTTTTGCCTCTGTCCCTCTCTCTCTCTGCCTATCTCTTTCTGTCTCTCCTTGACTCCCTCTTTGTCTCTTCCTCTCTGCCTCTTCCTCTCTCTTTTTGCCTCTTTTCATCTGTCTCTTTCCTTTCTCTCTCTCTGCTGGTCTTTCCTTGCCTCTGCCAGCCGCTATGCTGCTGTTCTCTCAACCACTGTGTGTTGGGGGCAGGGAGTCTAAAACCAGTTGTAACCAAGTGTCTATGTACGGGAGCTGGTCTGGGTGCCCTGGCTTACAGGTTACCTTGTGCCATACCTTTGAAACAGGGGACCTGTCCAAGCTTCCTTCTAATGGCCAACCTACCTCTAATGCTGGTCAATCTATCTTACACAAAGTTTTAAGTTTTCCTGGTGTCATAGTACTCCATAGTCTCCCTTAAATGCTTTTCTTGAAATTTTCAACATAGCTCTTAGTGGGTGGGCTTACTTTGTGCCTCACCCACGTTTCCTCGAGACAAAACACCACGCTCACACCACACGCACACCACAAAACAAAGAATGGGTAAAAAGGGCGCACACACACTTTTTTGTAGTTTACACCAAACCAAAATCAGAGTATCCAGAAATCCAAGCCAGGTCAAAACCAAAGTATCAAGCAATCCAAGGCAAGTCAAAACAAGAAGTGCTGGTACAGGCACACCGTGGGTGGTCAGGCCACGCTTCCACTCAAATGGAGTAGGCAAGTTCCCAAGACCAATCCTGTCAAGCAATTCAAACCAAGTCAAAACCAAAACCAAAGTGCCGATAAAGGCACACCGTGGGTAATCAGGCCACGCTTCCACTCAAATGGAGTGGGCAAGTTTCAAAGACCAGTCTTACTAAGTTTTAGATGTCCAGACTCCAAGTGCCCCTTCCTTCCCGGTGTTCAGCCACTGCTTTGATCCTCCACGGGGGCCTGCCACACCCTGCTCAGGCGAGGCATCCCACTGGGACAAATGCCTACCCAGGAGCACTCTCAGGATCCGCGTTGCTCAGGCTGGTTGGAGTCCCCCGCAGGGATGTTCCACAGGGCAGGCTTAAGCAGCCTAAGGAGGTGTCTAGACCATCCGACCATCCGCCAATCACCTCGCTTCCCAGTCAGGAAACCAAGAAATGTAGCAGGACAAGCGGCAGACAAAACTCCTCAGGCACCAAGTTAAAGAAGGAAGGAGTTTATTCGGCCAGGGGCATCGGCAAGACTCCTGTCTCAAGAGCCAAGCTCCCCAAGTGAGCAATTCCTGTCCCTTTTAGGGGCTCACAACTCTAACGGGGTGCGTGTGAGAGGGTCGTGATTGATTGAGCAAGCAGGGGGTACGTGACTAAGGGCTGCATGCACCGGGTAATTAGATCGGAACAAAACAAGATAGGGATTTTCACAATACGCTTCTATACAATGTCTGTAATCTATAGATAACATAACCGATTAGGTCAGGGGTCGATCTCTAACTACCAGGCCCAGGGTGTGGCGCCGGGCTGTCTGCCTTTGGATTTCATTTCTGCCTTTTAGTTTTTACTTCTTCTTTCTTTGGAGGCAGAAATTGGGCATAAGATGATATGAGGGGTGGTCTCCTCCCTTACTAGGTGGAAAGTAAGGCAACTATGGTCAGGAATGTCTGGAACTCCCTCTCCTCAGCTGGTGGTCTTGTGATGTGTAGTTTACTTGTTCTGGCTTAAAGGCCCAAGTTTGAGGTATTCTTTTTGTTGTTTTGTTTTAATTTTAATTTTTATCCAAGCAATGCAAGCATAGAGTTTAAAAATTCAAGTACAACTAAAAGTATTATAGAAAATAACAACAAAAAAAAAACATTTCTTGGCTCCTTCTTCAGATGCAATCCCTTGTAACATTTTATGCCATTCAGGAGTTCCAGGCCAGCCTGGGAAACATAGCAAGACCCTGTCTCAAACAACAAGAACAAAAATAAATCCAATAACTCTTAGGTTTGTGAAAATTGTCAGAATCAAGATAGAGTCCCTAGTGTGTGTGGGGAAACAAACAAACAAACAAACAAACAAAAAACAGACAAGTAGAACCCAGGGAGGCCATTAAGAGAGGATTCTCATGCACAGATGCCTGCTAACAAAAACTGTCACAAAACACTGCAAAACCACAACCTTGCACAAAAGCTGTCAAAATCTTACACAAAAAATACTTCTTCAAGGACATCTGCCCAGCAACTCCCTGTGCAATCTTGGACTGGTGTCACCCTTGCTACTGATCTTTGTAGCCAAAGATAATTATCTCAAAATAATTATAATCCTCCACATTTTTCCCTTTAAAAACCTTTGTCTTCCCTTACCTCCCTGAATGTGCACATAGTTTACTATGGCACACATATTCCCACTGGAATGCTTTATTCCCAAATAAACATCATTTTCTTCTAGACAGCCTCCCTCTGTTATTTAGGTTGAAAGATTAATACTATTGTTTTTAGTTTCCACTTCCCTGAAGCAGGAAAAATTTTATATTCCTCTACTTGGGTAAGAATTTGCCTATGCAAATGTTAATTGGCTCCATAGTTACTGATTATTCCAGTGATATTTCAGTTCCCCTTTCAGATAAATCATTTGGGCAACTCCCCAACTGCTCACCTTTTAATCCAGATCTGGTTGTGGTTAAAAAAAAAAAAGAGCAGGAATATACAAAAATTAATTGGGCATGATGGGGTGCAAGCCTGTAATCCCAGCTGCTCCGGAAGCTGAAGCAGGAGAATCACTTGAACCCAGGAAGTAGAGGTTGCAGTGAGCTGAAATCACACTATTGCACTCCAGCCTGGGTGACAGAGTAAGACTTCTGACTCAAAAAACAAAACAAAACAAGCCAGGCACAGTGGTTCACACCTATAATCCCAGCTCTTTGGGAGGCTGAGGCGAGCAGATCACCTGAGGTCAGGAGTTTGACACCAGCCTGGCCAACATACTGAAACGCTGTCTCTACTGAAAATACAAAAATTAGTTGGATGTGGTGGGGCACACCTGTAATCCCAGCTACTCAGGAGGCTGAGGCAGGAGAATCATTTGAACCCAGGAGGCAGAGGTTGCAGTGAGCTGAGATTGAACCATTGCACTCTAGCCTGGGCGACAGAGCGAGGCTCCGTCTCAAAAAAATTAAAAAGGCAGGATTGTGTGTACAGCAGGTACAGCAGAAGGTGAAGGAGGGCAGTGCACTCAGAAAAGAACTGTGGCAGATATTGCAACATCTCTAGTGTAATTCTCTTAAATTTATAAAAAGCTAATCACTTTGTTACTTTAAATCATGACACACCTCACAAATGTCATATACTCCTTTTCTAGACACTGCAGTTGAAACTGTTGGTCTAGAAAAAAACAAATTATTGGGCCCCAAATTGAGAGGCTTGAATATTACAAATCAGACACTTTTTCATATTTTTGGGGAGAAGGACAGGTTTACTTGTATTGAGAACCCAAGTTTCAAATAATAATAATTTAATTAAAATAATTTGTTTTTGAGATGGGGTCTCACTCTGTCACCCAGGCTGAAGTGCAGTGGCACAGTCTTGGCTTCCTGGGCTCCAGTGATTCTCCCACCTCAGCCTCCCTGGTAGCTGGGACTACAGGTGCCCACCCCGACTCCCAGCTTTTTTTTTTGTATTTTTGGTAAAGATGGGGTTGCACCATGTTGCCCAGGTTGGGCTCAAAACTCCTGAGCTCAAGTGCTCTGCTCACCTTGGCCTCCCAAAGTGCTGGGATTACAGGTGTGAGCCACTGTACCTGGCCCATTAATAATCATTTGTCTGGAACTTTACAGAGTACCTTCACAATCGCTCTCTCATTTGAAACTTGAGACAACTTATTTAATTAAGCAGGGAGGTATTCTCATCCCTATTTACAAGGAGTGAGGAATCTGAGGTTTAGAGAAGTTGATGGGGTTATGCAAAACTATATGCAACATACAGTTTTTGGAATAGGCAGTGCTTGGATCAGTTTTCCTGATTCAGATCAGTGTCTTTTATACTTCCTTTTCTTAAGAAAGTTTTCAGGATTGGGATAATGCAGTTACAGAGTAGTTCTGCTAAGTTATTGATCTTGGGCTAAATAATATAGTCAGAACTGTCATTTGGAAAAACACTATGTTCTTCCAGAGTTACCCTCTTATAGAAGGTGAAAACTAATCTTACTCCCTTAACTTTCTCGGGAAGGTTGATGTTCAACTTTTAAAAGCCACCCCTTTAAAAAGAATGCTAGATATAGACAATTTTTAAAGCCAAAGTGAAGGTTTACAAGTCATTTAAACACTCAATTACTTGGGGAGAGACTGAAATGCCAGCGGATGGGGTTATTTATAGCACTGTGCTGAGAGCCAGTATAGGTATTTATTTGTACGAGAGTGGAATCTTGGCTCTGGATAATTTCCTGACTTGTTTGAGACTCTGGGCAAGTCATTTATTATGTCTGTATTTTGGAATTATAGCCTTGCCTCAAAGGTGTGCTCTGTGATTAAATGAACTTCTATTTGTAAATCTTGTTTAAATTTCTCTGATGAAAGGCATATCAGTGTTGATAGTTGTGGAGGATAAGAATGCTGGCAATAATAATAAGTATGATAATATCAGTGCCTTGAATTTATGCAGTATCATCACTTTGAGGTTTTGAGTGCCTCCCATGTAACATATATTCTACAACAAAAAACTGTAATTACAAACATTTCACAATAAATCATTCTTAACTGTGATTTTTTTTTTTACTTGCAGAATTGAGCATACCACAAAAAAGTTCTCATTTTGTGTCCTCCCATCCCATTCTCCTCGTTAACCAAAGGTAATCACAGTTAATTGTTTTGTATATATCCAGATGTATATGTATACATACTAATGTGTATGACTGATATATTCTATAAATTATTCCACAACTTATAAAATATTTATAATGTTTTGACCTTATCAATATGCCTTGAATAAATTTTCATGTCAGCATGTAAGTCTTTCTTTTTAATAGGTGCATAGTTTCCCAGTTCATTTATTTAATCATTCCCTTATGAAAAGATTCTTGAGTTGTTTCTAATTTTTCAACATTAGAAGCAATGCTACAATGAATGTCGTATATATACATCTTTGCACATCTATGTGTGTACTGCTGTAGGTTAGATTTCTAACATGGCTTAAACTTTCATGCTGAAAAGATATGTATTAAATTGTACCCCAAAAAGGCTTACCAATGTACTTCCATAAATAGCACACAGGAGTGTCTTTCTCCTATGGTCAACATTGCTTTGTATAGTATCAGTCTCTCTAAATTTTGCCATGTGACAGATTAAAAATTCATTTTAATTTTCTTAACCACTAATGAGGTTGAGCATCTTTTTGTAAGTTTATCAACCATTTACATTTATTCTTTTGTGAACTGCCTGTTCAGAGACATTCTCATTTTCCCCATGGGGTGAGTTTCTGTTTCTGTTTCTCTTTCCTTCTCTCTCCCTTCCTTCCTTCCTTCCTTCCTTCCTTCCTTCCTTCCTTCCTTCCTTCCTTCCTTCCTTCCTTCCTTCCTTTCTCCTTCTTTC
>NC_045446.1:53861823-53867306 GCF_002776525.5 Piliocolobus tephrosceles | reverse complement strand
TTTTTGAGACGGAGTCTTGCTCTGTTGCCCAGGCTGGAGTGCAGTGGCCAGATCTCAGCTCACTGCAAGCTCCGCCTCCCGGGTTCACGCCATTCTCCTGCCTCAGCCTCCCAAGTAGCTGGGACTACAGGTGCCCGCCACCACACCGGGCTAGTTTTTTGTATTTTTTAGTAGAGACGGGGTTTCACCTTGTTAGCCAGGATGGTCTCGATCTCCTGACCTCGTGATCTGCCTGTCTCGGCCTCCCAAAGTGCTGGGATTACAGGCTTGAGGCACCGCGCCCAGCCACAACGTTAGTTTTATTCAGAGTCTTACTGAGCATTGCAACCTGGGAGAGTCTTTCAGAGAGTCTCTGTTAGACTGCTCCAAAGCAGCGTTTCAGCCCTCAGCTTCTATACAGGCAGTGGAGGTTCTGCATGTGCTTGGAAGTTACCTAAAGGTGCTCAGAGGTTACATTAGAGCAAAATCTCATCAAAGTTCAGGAGCGAGAGTACATTTAGTTATAGATCACAGAGGCATATTCATTAATCCTATCAGATGTTATGGATAGGAAAAGGTAAGGGTTCACTGAACTTATCTTTTCCACAAATGCAGTGATTCAGACATGGGAAACTGTGCTCTATCCTACGTATGGTCTTTAAGCATTTTTCCAGAGAGCTGAGCTCAGTCACTGAGTCAGGGGTTTGGGAAGTTTATGCTGACAAGCAGAATGAGCAAACGTGGTTCTTCACAGCAAGGGCAGACTGTGTGGCTAGCCAGAGGCAGATGTTTGCTACTTTGCCTCACACATTTATGACTTTTGGGATTTGTGTCTTCTTAAGAAGGAAACTCTTCTATCACCCCTACCTTAAGATTATAAAATAGTGTCCTCATATTGTTTCTGCTATTTTTAAAAGCATCAAGTGCTCTTTAATCCTTGTGAGGTGTATTCTGAATAGCTGTGAGAAAGGAATCTATTTTATTATTTTACCAAATGTTTAGCCAGTTGCTTTAAATATGCTAATTAGTTCATTTTAATCCCAGTAATTTGAAATGCCATCTTTCAAAAATATCAAACATTCGTAATTCTTGATTCTATTTCTAGACAGAGCCATTTGCCTAATTCAGCATTAATATTGCATTATTTAATTTTTACTGTTTTCTGTAACTGCATAATCTATCTTGATATCTGATATACAATGTTTTTCCTCATTCTCTTTTTTCCCCCCAAATTGCAGGGCAAAATCTTGTGCATTTTTTCTTCAACAGTAACATTAGAATGAGCTTTTTAGGCTCTATAAATAATAACACTGGGATTTTGGTTAAGAATCATACATTAAATGTAGGAGAGTTGGCATTTTTATAGTAGTGAGTCTTTTCAGTCTGGATCATGGTGTGTTTTTCCATTTATTTAGGCCACCATTTAGGTCTGCTTTTGTCTTTTTTGTTTTTTAGGATTTTCAGTATATTTATGTAATTTTCTTTATCTGAGTCTTAATGTTTATTACACAGTTAATTCTCTCTTATTTTATAGTTATGGTTTTTATCATGAATACAGTTGTAAAATTCTATTTTCTAATAGCTAATTATTGATGAGAGAAGTTATTATTTATTATTATTAATATTTTTCTATATCCTACCTGATAATTTAATTTTTCTTTTATTATGGAAGATTTCAAATATATACAAAGTAAACAGAATAGTTATGAGCTGCCACGTACCCACCCCAAAGTTTCAACAATGATCAACATTCTGCCATTCTTGTTTTGACTCCCTTCCTACTTTCCACTCCCAAAATTGCTCTTACTTTTTGCAGTTCTTTTTTTCCCTCGTAGATTAAAAAATTTAAATGGTTTATTTTGAGATAACTGTGGATTCACATGCAGTTGTGAGAAATAATACAGAGAGATCTCAGGTACCCTTTCCTCACTTTTCCCAGTAGTAACATCTTATACAACTCCAGTACAATATCACAAGGATGTTGACATTGACACAATCAGGATAAAGAGAATTTCCATCACCACAAGAATCTCTGGTGTTGTCCATTTATAGTTACACTCATTTCTCTGCCACTCCCACTTAACCCCTGGCAACAACTAATATGTTCTCCATTTCTATAGTTTTGCCATGTCAAGAATATTATGTAGGCCAGGTACAGTGGCTTATGCCTGTATTTCCAGTACATTGGGAGGCCGAGGCAGGCAGATTGCATGAGCTCAGGAGTTTGAGACCAGCCGGGGCAACATGGTGAAACCTCCATCTCTACTAAAATACCAAAAAGTAGCCAGCGCCTGTAGTCCCAGGTACTCAGGAGGCTGAGGCAGGAGAATTGCTTGAACCCCGGAGGCAGAGGTTGCAGTGATCTGTGATCATGCCACTGCATTGCAACCTGGGCTATAGAGAATGTTATAATAAGTGGAATCATTTATATACATTAGATAACGTTTTGAGATTGAAATTTTTTTCACTTAGCATAATTCTCTGGAGATTCACCAAGATAATATAACAATAGTTCATTCCTTTTTATTGCTGATCAGTATTCCATAGTATGGGTATACCACAACTTGTTTAACCTGTCACATGTTGAAGGACATCTTGGTTATTTCCAGTTTTTGGCTATTATGAATAAAGGTGCTATAAACTTTTGGGTACAGGTTTTGTGTGAACATGAGTTTTCATTTTTCAGGATATATGCCTAAGAGTGCAATTATATGCATGGTATAATGGATGGTAATTTTATGTCTAACTTTTTAAAAAATTGAAAAACTGTTTTCCAGTTTGGCTGTACCATTTTACATTTCCATTAGCAACATATGAATGATCAGGTGTTTCCACATTCTTGCTAATATTTGGCATTGTTAAAATTTATATTTTAGCCATCCTAGTAGATGCATAGTGATATCTCACTGTAGTATTAATTTGCATTTTTTCCTATGGCTAATATGTTGAACATCTCTTAATGTGTTATTTGCCATCTGTATATCTTAATTGATAAAATGTCTCTTCATGTCTTCTGTTTTTGTTTATTTTCTAATTGGATTTTTTTTTTTTTTTTTTTTTTTTACTTTTTGGTTTTTGGATTTTTTTTTTTTGTTTTGGTAGGGGGACAGGATCAGGCTCTGCGACCCAGGCCGGAGTACAGTAGTGCAATGATAGCTCACTGAAACCTTAAACTCCTGGGATCAAATGATCATGTGGCTTCAGCCTCCCAAGTAGCTAGGATGCCTGGCTAATTTTGTATTTTTTTAGAGACAGAGTCTCACTATGTTCCCCAGGCTGGTCTCGAACTTCTGGTCTCAAGCAGTCCTCCCTTCTTGGCCTCCTAAAGTGCCGAGATTACAGGCATGAGAATTCTTTACATATTCTAGATGCTAGTCCTTTGCTGAAGTTTAATATTGTTCTATTTGTCTATTTTGGTTTTTGTTTCCTGTGTTTTTGAAGTTTTAGCCATAAATCTTTGCCTGGACTAATGTTCTGAAGCATTTCTTCTATTTTATCTTTTAGTATTTTTTATAATTTTGGGTCTTAAGTTTATGTTTTTAATTCATTTTGAATTGATTTTTGTATGTATGATGCCTCCAACTTTGTTCTTATTGCTTAGGATTGCTTTGTCTAATCAGGGTCTTTTTTGGTTCCATATGCATTTTAGGATTTTTTTTTTTTTTTTTTTGAAACCGAGTCTCGCTCTGTCACCAGGCTGGAGTACGGTGGTACAATCTTGGCTCGCTGCAACCTCTGCCTCTCAGGTTCAAGTGATTCTCCTGCCTCAGCCTCCTGAGTAGCTGGGACTACAGGTGCCTGCCATCATGCCCGGCTAATTTTTCTATTTTTAGTAGAGATGGGGTTTCACCATGTTGGCCAGGATGGTCTCTATCTCTTGACCTTGTGATCCACCTTCCTCAGACTCTCAAAGTGCTGGGATTATAGGCTTGAGCCACTACGCCCAGCCCAGGATTTTTTTTTTTTTTTCTATTTCTATAAAGAATGTAATTGGTATTTTTATAGGGCATGCATTGAATCTGTAAATTGCCTTAAGTAGTATGGCCATTTTAACAATATTAATCCTTCCAATTCATGAGGATGAGATGTCTTTCCATTTTTTTGTGTCCTCTTCAATTTCTTTCACTGGTGATTTATAGATTCCCTTGTAGAGGTCTTTCACTTCCTTGGCGAATTTATTCCTAGGCGTTTTGTTTGTAGCTATTGTAAATGGGATTATTTTATTGATTTGTTTTTTGTGTAGTTTGTTATTGGTATATAAAAATGCTACTGATGTTTGTATGTTGATTTTGTGTCCTGCAACTTTACTGATTTCATTTATTGGTCCTAAAAGTTTTTTGGCAGTGCCTTTAGGTTTTTCTATATATAAGATCATGTCATCTACAAAGAGGGGCAATTTGACGTCCTCTTTTACTTTTTTTTTTTCCTAAGATAGAGTTTTGCTCTTGTTTCCCAGGCTGAAGTGCAATGGCACAATCTCTGCTCACTGCAACCTCTGCCTCCTGGGTTCAAGTGATTCTACTGCCTCTGCCTCCTGAGTAGCTGGGATTACAGGCACGCACCACCACACCTGGCTATTTTTCGTATTTTTAGTAGAGACGGGGTTTTGCCATGTTGGCCAGACTGGTCTCGAACTCCTGACTTGGGGTAATCTGCCCACCTTGGCCTCCCAAAGTGTTGGGATTACAGGCATGAGCCACGGTGCCCAGCCACACTTCCTCTTTTTCAATTTGGATGCTTTTTATTTCTCTCTTTTGCATGATTGCTTGGGTAGGACTTCCAGTACTATGTTGAATAAGTGTAGTGAAAGTGAGAATTTTTGTCTTGTTCTAGTTCCTAGAGGAAAGGCTTTCAGCTTTTCTCACTGAGTAGGTTAGCTGTGGGTTTGTCATATATGGCCTTTAGTATGTTTTGGTATGTTCCTCCTGTGCCTAATTTGTTGAGAGTTTTTATTGTGAAGGGATCAAATGCTTATCTACATCTGTTGAGATAATCATATAGTTTTTTTGATGTGATGCAACTGTTACTGTGATATATTAATTCAACTGGTACTGTAACAATCAATGAGCGGTGGGAAACTCCCTATTCCATTTTTATTTGTTCACTTTCATCAACATTTTCTTTCTTTATTGGGCATCCAATTTAGTAAAGCCTTTTGCCAGATAATGGAGATAACATTATTCTTTATCTGAGGTGGGATGATTGCTTGAGTCCAGGAGTTTGAGACCAGCCTGGATGTCATGGCAAAACCTCATCTCTACAAAAGATACAAAAATTAGCCGGGCATGGTGGTATACGCCTGTAGTCCCAGCTACCCAGGTGGCTGAGGCGGGAGGATTGCTTGAGCCTGGGAGGCAGAGGTTGCAGTGAGCCGAGAACATGCTACTGCACTCCAGCCTGGGCAAGAGAGTGAGACTGTCTAAAAACAAACAAATACAAAACAAAAATTATTATTTATATGTGAGAACTTATTTCTGTCATTTTGTTGTTTTCTGCTTGTCTGT